>NC_057807.1:459004482-459304482 GCF_018294505.1 Triticum aestivum | reverse complement strand
AGTTTATGATCAGATTTATCTATGGTTATTAATTGAATCTTCTCTGAATTCTTTTATGTATGATTGAGTTATCTTTGCAAGTCTCTTCGAATTATCGGTTTGGTTTGGCCTACTAGATTGATCTTTCTTGCCATGGGAGAAGTGCTTAGCTTTGGGTTCAATCTTGCGGTGTTCTTACCCAGTGACAGAAAGGGTTGCAAGACACGTATTGTATTGTTGCCATCGAGGATAACAAGATGGGGTTTATATCATATTGCATGAGTTTATCCCTCTACATCATATCATCTTGCTTAATGCGTTACTCCGTTCTTATGAACTTAATACTCTAGATGCATGCTGGATAGCGGTCGATGTGTGGAGTAATAGTAGTAGATGCAGGCAGGAGTCGGTCTACTTGTTTTGGATGTGATGCCTATATACATGATCATGCCTAGATAACGTCATAATTATTCGCTTTTCTATCAATTGCTTGACAGTAATTTGTTCACCCACCGTAATACTTATGCTCTCGAGAGAAGCCTCTAGTGAAACCTATGGCCCCCGGGTCTATCTCTTATCATATTTGCTCTCAATCTACTTTTATTTGCATCTTTACTTTCTTGCATCTATATCACAAAAATACCAAAAATATATTTATCTTATCATACTATCTTTATCAGATCTCACTTTCGCAAGTGCTCGTGAAGGGATTGACAACCCCTTTATTGCGTTGGTTGCGAGTTCTCAGTTTGTTTGTGTAGGTGCGTGGGACTTTTGAGGAGCCTCCTACTGGATTGATATCTTGGCTCTCAAAAAGTGAGGGAAATACTTACGCTACACTTGCTGCATCACCCTCTCATCTTCGGGGAAAACCAACGCTAGCTCAAGACATAGCAAGAAGGATTTCTGGCACCGTTGCCGGGGAGGTCTTCTCTCAAGTCAAGACATACCAAGTACCCATCACAAACTCATCTCCCTCGCATTTACATTATTTTCCATTTGCCTCTTGTTTTCCTCTCCCCCACTTCACCCTTGCCGTTTTATTCGCCCTCTCTTTCCCAATCTCCTCCTCTCTTTTCCGTTTGCCGTTTTTTGTTTGCTTGTGTGTTGGATTACTTGTTGCCATGGCACAAGATAATACCAAGTTGTGTGACTTCTCAAATACCAATAATAATGATTTCCTTAGTACTCCAATTGCTCCTCTTAATGATGTTGAGTCTTGTGAAATCAATACTGCCTTGCTGAATCTTGTTATGAAAGATCAATTCGCCGGCCTTCCTAGTGAAGATGCCGCTACTCATCTAAACAATTTTGTTGATTTGTGTGATATGCAAAAGAAGAAAGATACGGATAACAATATTGTCAAATTGAAGTTATTTCCGTTTTCACTTAGAGATCGTGCTAAAGTTTGGTTTTTGTCTTTGCCTAAAAATAGTATTGATTATTGGAACAAGTGCAAAGATGCTTTTATCTCTAAGTATTTCCCCCCGCTAAGATCATCACTCTTAGGAACGATATTATGAATTTTAAACAACTTGATCATGAGCATGTTGCCCAATCTTGGGAAAGAATGAAATTGATGCTTCGCAATTGCCCTACTCATGGTTTGAATTTATGGATGATCATACAAAATTTTTATGCCGGTTTGAACTTTGCTTCTAGAAATCTCTTAGATTCGGCCGCGGGAGTCACATTTATGGGAATTATGTTAGGAGATGCTACAAAATTGCTTGATAATATTATGGCTAATTATTCTCAATGGCACACCGAAAGATCTTCTAGTAAAAAAGTGCATGCTATAGAAGAAATCAATGTTTTGAGTGGAAGATGGATGAACTTATGAAGATGTTTGCTACTAAAAATACTCCTCTTGATCCCAATGATATGCCTTTGTCTTCTTTGATTGAAATAATAATGAATCTATGGATGTGAATTTTGTTGGTAGGAATAATTTTGGAAACAATGCTTATAGAGGAAATTTTAATGCTAGACCGTTCCCTAGTAATCCCTCTAATAATTATGGAAATTCCTACAATAATTCTTATGGTAATTTTAATAAGATGCCCTCTGATTTTGAGAATAGTTTGAAATAATTTATGATTTCTCAAAAGAATTTTAATGCTTTGCTTGAAGAAAAATTGCTCAAAGTTGATGATTTGGCTAAGACCGTTGATATACTTTCGCTTGATGTTAATTCTCTTAAACTTGGATCCTCTTCTCCTAAGCATGATATCAATGAGTCTCTCAAAGTAATGAGAATCTCCATTGACGAGTGCAAGGAAAGAACCGCTAGATTGCGTGCTAAAAAAGAAAGCTTTATAAAAGCGTGTTCTTCTAGTCTACATGAAAATAATGATGAGGATCTTAAAGTTATTGATGCATCTCCTATTAAATCTATGTTTTGCAATATGAATTTTGATGATTATGGGACTGATGATGAATCAACTTTGCCTAGAAGGCGTCCCAAAAATTCGGAGTCTTTAGATCTTAATGCTAAATTTGGTAAAAGAGAGATTGGAGAATCCTCAACTTCTAATAATGTTGAACCTACTATCTCGGATTTCAAGGAATTTGATTATGATAATTGCTCTTTAAAAGGTTGTATTTCCTTGTTGCAATCCGTTGTTAATTCTCCTCATGCTTATAGTCAAAACAAAGCTTTTACCAAACATATTGTTGATGCCTTGATGCAATCTTATGATGAAAAACTTAATTTGGAAGTTTCTATACCTAGAAAACTTAATGATGAGTGGGAACCTACTATAAAGATTAGAATTAAAGATTTTGAGTGTTTTGCTTTGTGTGATTTGGGTGCTAGTGTTTCCACAATTCCGAAAACTTTATGTGATATTCTAGATTTCCATGATCTTGATGATTGCTCTTTAAATTTGCACCTTGCGGATTCCACCATTAAAAAGCCTATGGGAAGGATCAATGATGTTCTTATTGTTGCAAATAGAAATTTGGTGCCCGTAGATTTTATCGTTCTTGATATAGATTGCAATCTTTCTTGCCCTATTATTCTTGGTAGACCTTTCCTTAGAACGATTGGTGCGATTATTGATATGAAGGAAGGGAACATTAGATTCCAATTTCCTTTAAAGAAAGGCATGGAGCACTTTCCAAGAAAGAAAGTCAAATTACCTTATGAATCTATCATGCGTGCTACTTATGAATCAAGTGCCAAAGATGGCACTCGTTAGATCTATCCTTGCTTTTATGCCTAGCTAGGGGCGTTAAACGATAGCGCTAGTTGGGAGGCAACCCAATTTTCTTTATGTTCTTTGTTTTTGTTCCTGTTTAGTGTTAAATTTTGTTTCTACTTTCTGTTTAGATGTGTTTTTATCTTTTGTTTAGTGTTTGTGCCAAGTAGAACCTATAGGATAAACTATGATGATGGTTGATTTGATTCTGCTGAAAAACAGAAACTTTGCGCTCACGAGAAAAACTTCAATAAATCACATAAAAGAGATTTTGCATTGATTATTTTTTCTGCCGATCAATAAACAAATTTTCCAGTACGTCCTATTTTGGTAGGATTTTTAGAGTTCCAGAAGTTTGCGTTAGTTACAGATTGCTACAGACTGTTCTGTTTTTGACAGATTCTGTTTTTCATGTGTTGTTTGCTTATTTCAATGCATCTATGGCTAATAAATTAGTTTATAAACCATAAGGAAGTTGGAATACAGTAGGTTTAACACCAAAATAAATAAAGAATGAGTTCATTACAGTACCTTATGTGGTGGTTTTGTTTTCTTTCACTAACGGAGCTTATAAGATTTCCTGTTGAGTTTTGTGTTGTGAAGTTTTCAAGTTTTGGGTAAAGCTTTTATGGACTATGGAATAAAGAGTGGCAAGAGCCTAAGCTTGGGGATGCTTATGGCACCCCAAGATATTCAAGAATAGCCAAAAGCCTAAGCTTGGGGATGCCCCGGGAAGGCATCCCCTCTTTCGTCTTCGTTCATTGGTAACTTTACTTGGAGCTATATTTTTATTCGCTACATGATATGTGTTTTGCTTGGAGCGTCGTGTATTATATTGGTCTTTGCTTGTTAGTTTACCACAATCATCCTTGCTGTAACACACCTTTTGGAGAAGCCTATTTGATTAGAATTTGCTAGAATACTCTATGTGCTTCACTTATATCTTTTGAGCTTGATAGTTTTTGCTCTAGTGCTTCACTTATATCTTTTAGAGCATGGTGGTGGATTAATTTTATAGAAATTGCTAGTCTCTCATGCTTCACTTATATTATTTTGAGAGTCTCTTAGAACAGCATGGTATTTGCTATGGTTTTAATTTGGTCCTAGAATGATGAGCATCCAAGTTGGGTATAATAAAAACTATCATAGAAAGTGAATTGGATGCTATGATCAATTTGATGCTTGATAATTGTTTTGAGATATGGAGGTAGTAATATTAAAGTCATGCTAGTTGGGTGATTATGGATTTAAAGAATGCTTGTGTTGAAGTTTGTGATTCCCATAGCATGCACGTATGGTGAACCGCTTTGTGATGAGTTGGAGCACAATTTTATTTATTGATTGTCTTCCTTATGAGTGGCAGTCGGGGACGAGCGATGGTCTTTTCCTACCAATCTATCCCCCTAGGAGCATGCGTGTAGTGCTTTGGTTTTTGATGACTTCTAAATTTTTACAACAAGTATATGAGTTCTTTTGATTAATGTTGAGTCCATGGATTATACGCACTCCTTTCACCCTTCCATTATTGTTATACTCTCTTGTATCGTGCAACTTTCGCCGGAACCATACACCCACCTTATACCTTCCTCAAAACAGCCACCATACCTACCTATTATGGCATTTCCATAGCCATTCCGAGATATATTGCCATGCAACTTTCCGCTGTTCCGTCCATATGACACATATTACTTTTGTCATATTACTCTTTGCATGATCATGTAGTTGACATCGTATTTGTGGCAAAGCCACCATCATATTCTTCATACATGTCGCTCTTGATTCATTGCATATCCCGGTATACAGCCGGAGGCATTCACCTAGAGTCATATCTTGTTCTAGCTTTGAGTTGTAAATCCATAAAAGTGTGATGATCTTTATTATTAGAGCATTGTCCCAGTGAGGAAAGGATGATGAAGACTATAATTCCCCCACAAGTCGGGATGAGACTTCGGACTTTGCAAAAAAAGAAAAAAAAGAGGAAAGGCCAAAGGAAAAAAGAGAAGGCCAAAAAGAAAAAGAAAAAAAGAAAGAAAAAATATAAAAGAAAAAAAGAATGAGAGAAAATGAGAGAAGGGACAATGATACTATCACTTTTTCCACAATTGTGCTTCAAAATAGCACCATGATCTTCATGATAGAGAGTCTCATATGTTGTCACTTTCATATAATAGTGGGAATTTTTCATTATAGAACTTGTCTTGTATATTCCAATGATGCGCTTCCTCAAAATGCCCTAGGTCTTCATGAGCGAGCAAGTTGGATGCACACCCACTAGTTTTCTTTTGTTGAGCTTTCATATATTTATAGCTCTAGTGCATCTGTTGCATGGCAATCCCTACTCACTCACATTGATATCTATTAATGGGCATCTCCATAGCCCGTTGATACGCCTAGTTGATGTGAGACTATCTTCTCTTTTTTTGTCTTCTCCACAACCACCGTTCTATTCCACATATAGTGCTATGTCCATGGCTCACGCTCATGTATTGCGTGAAAGTTGAAAGAGTTTAAGATTATTAAAGTATGAAACAATGGCTTGGCTCGTCATCGGGGTTGTGCATGATTAAATACTTTGTGTGATGAAGATAGAGCATAGCCAGACTATATGATTTTGTCGGGATAACTTTATTTTGGCCATGCTATTTTGAGAAGACATGATTACTTGCTTGGTATGCTTGAAGTATTACTATTTATTATGTCAATATGAACTTTTATTTTGTATTACTTGGATCTGAACATTCATGCCACAATGAAAGAAAATTACATTATGAATTATGCTCGGTAGCATTCCACATCAAAAATTCTCTTTTTATCATTTACCTACTCGAGGACGAGCAGGAATTAAGCTTGGGGATGCTTGATACGTCTCCAACGTATCTATAATTTTTGATTGTTCCATGCTATTATATTACCTGTTTTGGATGCTTATGGGCTTTATTCTACATATTTATATCATTTTTGGGACTAACCTACTAACCGGAGGCCCAGCCCATATTGCCGTTTTTTGCCTATTTCAGTATTTCGAGGAAAAGGAATATCAAACGGAGTCCAAACGGAATGAAACCTTCGGGAACGTGATTTTTGGAATGAACAAGATCCGGAGAGCTTGGAGTACAAGTCAAGAAACAACCGGAGCCTCCACGAGATAGGAGGGCGCCCCCCTGTAGGGCGCGCCCCCTGTCTCAAGGGCCCCTCGGGCGTCCACCGACGTACTTCCTCCTCCTATATATACCTACGGACCCCAAAAACATCCAGGGGCACCACGAAACACAATTTCCACCACCGTAACCATCTGTATCCGCGAGATCCCATCTTGGAGCCTTCGCCGGCACTCTGCCAGAGGGGGAATCGACCATGGAGGTCCTCTACATCAACATCCTTGCCCCTCCTATGAGTTGTGAGTAGTTTACCACAGACCTACGGGTCCATAGTTATTAGCTAGATGGCTTCTTCTCTCTTTTTGGATCTCAATACAATGTTCTCCCCCTCTCTTGTGGAGATCTATTCGATGTAATCTCTTTTTGCGGTGTGTTTGTCAAGATCCGATGAATTGTGAGTTTATGATCAGATTTATCTATGGTTATTAATTGAATCTTCTCTGAATTCTTTTATGTATGATTGAGTTATCTTTGCAAGTCTCTTCGAATTATCGGTTTGGTTTGGCCTACTAGATTGATCTTTCTTGCCATGGGAGAAGTGCTTAGCTTTGGGTTCAATCTTGCGGTGTTCTTACCGAGTGACAGAAAGGGTTGCAAGACACGTATTGTATTGTTACCATCGAGGATAACAAGATGGGGTTTATATCATATTGCATGAGTTTATCCCTCTACATCATATCATCTTGCTTAATGCGTTACTCCGTTCTTATGAACTTAATACTCTAGATGCATGCTGGATAGCGGTCGATGTGTGGAGTAATAGTAGTAGATGCAGGCAGGAGTCGGTCTACTTGTTTTGGATGTGATGCCTATATACATGATCATGCCTAGATAACGTCATAATTATTTGCTTTTCTATCAATTGCTTGACAGTAATTTGTTCACCTACCGTAATTCTTATGCTCTCGAGAGAAGCCTCTAGTGAAACCTATGGCCCCCGGGTCTATCTCTTATCATATTTGCTTTCAATCTACTTTTATTTGCATCTTTACTTTCTTGCATCTATATCACAAATATACCAAAAATATATTTATCTTATCATACTATCTTTATCAGATCTCACTTTTGCAAGTGCCCGTGAAGGGATTGACAACCCCTTTATTGCATTGGTTGCGAGTTCTCAGTTTGTTTGTGTAGGTGCGTGGGACTTTTGAGGAGCCTCCTACTAGATTGATACCTTGGTTCTCAAAAACTGAGGGAAATACTTACGCTACACTTGCTGCATCACCCTCTCCTCTTCGGGGAAAACCAACGCTAGCTCAAGACGTAGCAACCCTCAACTACTTTCTCACATCCACGTATGTACCAAACCAAAAGTCAAACTTGGCCCCACCGAAACTTTCTATCCGGTGCCACTGAGTTCAGTTAACATAGCCATTTCTAGAAACCCTAGTCTTTTCGGTCTCACCGATAGGGATCTCGGTCTCACCGAGATGGGATTGTAATCTCTCTATTTCCCTTCGTAACGTTTCGGTCAAATCGAGATGAGCAATCGGTCCCACCGAGATTGCAATGAAAACTCTCTGTTTCCCTTCCGTACTGTTTCGGTCCAACCGAGATGAGCGAATCTGTCCCACCGAGTTTGCCTGACCAACTCTTTGTTTGTCTATTACCAAAATCAGTCTCACCGAGTTTGTGTGATCGGTCTCACCAAGATTATGTTATGCCCTAACCCTAACGATATCGGTCCCACCGAGTTGACTTATCGGTCCCACCAAAATGACTAATGATCGCATTATGAACTAAATCGATCTGACCGAGTTTCATGATTCGGTCCCACCGAGTTTGGTAAGTTGTGTGTAACGGTTAGATTTTGTGTGGAGGCTATGTATACCCCTCCACCCACTCTTCATTCGTGGAGAGAGCCATCAGAACATGCCTACACTTCCAACATACATTTTCTCAGAGAGAACCACCTACACTTGTGTTGAGGTCAAGATATTCCATTCCAACCACATAAATCTTGATCTCTATCCTTCCCCAAGTTGCTTTCACTCAAATCTTCTTTCCACCAAATCCAATCCTATGAAAGAGAGTTGAGTGTTGGGGAGACTATCATTTGAAGCACAAGAGCAAGGAGTTCATCATCAACATACCATTTGTTACCTCTTGGAGAGTGGTGTCTCCTAGATTGGTTAGGTGTTAGTTGGGAGCCTCCGTCAAGATTGTGGAGTTGAACCAAGTAGTTTGTAAGGGCAAGGAGATCGCCTACTTCATGAAGATCTACCCAAGTGAGGCAAGTCCTTCGTGGGCGACGACCATGGTGGGATAGATAAGGTTGCTTCTTCGTGGACCCTTCGTGGGTGGAGCCCTTCATGGACTCCCGCAACCATTACCCTTCATGGGTTGAAGTCTCCATCAACGTGGATGTATGATAGTACCACCTATCGGAACCATGGATAAAAAATCTCCGTGTCAACATTGTGTTTGCTTCCACAAACTCCTCCCTTTACCTTCATATGCAATTGTTTTACATTCCGCTGCTATGCTCTTAGAATTGCATGTGTAGGTTGATTTCTTGACTTGTTCTAAGTTGCTAAAATCTGCCAAGAACTAAAATTGGGAAAAGACTAGATTTTATTTGATCAAGTAGTCTAATCACCCCCCTCTAGACATACTTTCGATCCTACATTACCACAGACCTTTGGGTCCATAGTTATTAGCTAGATGGCTTCTTCTCTCTCTTTGATTCTCAATACAAAGTTCTCCTCGATGTTCTTGGAGATCTATTCGATGTAATACTCTTTTGAAGTGTGTTTGCCGAGATCTGATGAATTGTGGATTTATGATTAAGATTATCTATGAATATTATTTGGTTCTTCTCTGATTCTTATATGCTTGATTTTATATCTTTGCAAGTCGCTTCTGTCAGATGTTGGGTTCCGGCAGACCCTTAAGGTTCGAACTCCGGGGTGCATGTGAAGATCTTCCCCCTACCACTCCACGTCCGATCGCCTCGCGAGAATCTAAGCTAAACGATGAACAACACGAGGGACACAAGATTTATACTAGTTCGGGCCACCGTTGTGGTGTAATACCCTACTCCAGTGTGTGGTGTGGTGGATTGCCTCAGGGGCTGATGATGAACAGTACAAAGGACGAACAGCCTCGCGAGAGGTGTTCTTGAGCTAGTGCGATGAACTGCTTGGATGAGTTCAATCGCCTATCGATCTAATGAGAACTTGATGAGATCCCTTCTACTGTGGTGGCTAGCCCAATATATAGAGGCCCGGGTCCTCTTCCCAAATATTGAGCGGGAAGGGCGCCAACAACGGCCATTTTGAAGGGGAACATCTAGTACAAGTTATCCTGACTAAAGTTGGTCTTCGGTTGCCAAAGGCAGTGGTGATGACGCTGTCTTGGGCTCCACGGTGACCCCCTTCCTGCCGCCCTACTAGTCTTGGTCTTGTTGCACTGAAATGGTAGCCTTTGCCTGATGCCTCGGTACTGCACGCCTGTGCTTGCCCCCTTTGCACCAAAGAGGAAACAAGGACACTGCATAGGCCGGCGCCCGTCTAGCGCCCGCCTGGTCTCGATCGTCATAGCTTGCGTCACAAGCACCTCGCGATTACCCCTGCCTTGATCTCTTCGCCTCCTCGCGAGCCTGCCTAGAGAGGCCGCTCCTGAAGAAGCTTTGTGTCATCCGTCCCGCGAGGCTTGGCCCCTTGCGAGGGTCTTGAGTCTTGCGTTGATGAAGATGGGCCGTACTGGGCCACCACTCGAGCCACACCGCAGGCAGGCAAGTCTGGGGACCCCCGTTCCCAGAACGTCGACAGTAGCTCCCGGGCCCAAGGCGCGTTCGGACTTGGCTTAGCAGAGAAGCGAAGGGGCGAGTGCGTAGCGCCGCAGGACCTATCTGCATGTGGCCTTGGGCACCACGTGGTAGTTGATTGGACGTGGGCGCCTCCAGTTTCCCACACTACCTCGGCAACTGCCCGACTTGACAAGTCCCTGCATGCAGAAATGAGTCATGATTACCTGATATTGTGGAGGCCGATGGTTGGCCTCCTCCGATTATAAATGCGGGAGAGCGCAGGCACCTGCTGCACAGCTTCCCCCTTGCTTCTTCTTTCTCCCCATCCCAGCTACTCACCATGTTCTATGGCGCCCCTGAAGAGGTTCTCGGCCGCAGAGAAGCGAAAGGCTCATCGGGAAGGGCCTGACTCTCCCCCGCCCAAGCGCGGCCGGGGTCATCCCCGCAAGCATCTTGCGACCCCCGCAGCGGCTCCCCGCGGTCGCGACTACGATCTCCCGCGTGGCGATGGGCGCCTGGTGAGTGAAGGAGGGCACGTCGTGGCCGTGCGGCCTCCCAGGCCGCGCTTCCATCCGGCGGAGGTGCTGCCGGAGTTCGTCGTGTGGTCAGTGGACCCAACCGGCAGCTGGCTCCAGCTTCCCCGCTTCTTTGCAGGCGAACTCCCAGCCGGCGTTCCTGGCATCCTCTGGCTTCAAGCGGACGGTTGCTGCAGCAGGGCCTCCTAGGCCTCACTGGAGATCTCCATCATTGGGAACGTGGCTCTGGCCCGCGACTGGCAAACGTTTGCCCGCGCGCGTGGCCTGAGCCGGCAGAGCACCCTGCATTTCAAGTTCGACGGCGACGCCACCCTCTATGTGAGGGTGTTTGGAGAAGATGGCCGCCGCGCTGGGTGCTGCCCCGAAGATGATGACGGCGACCGGGTGCCCAGCCTCGGCGATGGTCGAGACGAAGACGAAGGTGCGCGCGTGGCTGGCGCCGTTCGCAGCTTGCCAAGCCTCGGCGGCTCTCGTTCGAATGGCAGCTCCTCCAGCGGTGGCCGTGACCGGCCACCGCACCGTCGCGCTCGCCTTGAGGGAGGTAGCGGGTTAGCCCATCGTCACGCCTCGGTGAAGCGCGAGGAGGGGTCTGACTGAGCTCCGGAGGCAGTACGAGCCCTCGCCATGAGCCGGTGCCGGGCAAGCCGTGTCTATTTTGTTTCCCTCCCTTTCCTGCACAAAGAGAGAGTAGTGTGGGGCCCCGTAGGGGCGTGCTGGACTGTTGCCGTTTAACTATTATGCTACTTTCATTGTCCCCATGCTGTGTTTTTGGTGCTGCATGCTCGTATGTAGGAACCACTTAGCTCGGGGGGGGGGGGGGGGGGCTTGCCATGGTCTTTGCTTCTCGAGGCTGCGGCCTTGTCGCGCGCCTTGTGGCCTGCAAGGATTAGTCAGGAGAGGTAACTTTCGGTCTTGGTCCTGAGGGCAACCGACTCAGGTCCTGTGTTCGCGTCGCAATGCCCGTAGGGCACGGACTGGGAGGAGTTCTCCCACGGTGGACTTGGATAGGAAAGCCTCACGAGACTAGGTCAGAAAACGCTCGCAAGGGCACCCGCGCAGCCCCCTCGTGAGACTTGCGAAAGAGAAAACGAGTCTGGTGGGCGACAAAGACAAAGAATCACGGGTCGGGGATGGCAACAATGCTAAAAGCAACTCCAATAAAATTTCAAATAAGGATGAACAAGCTAACTGCAGAAAGCAAATGAAAAAGCTGCGTCCGGCACCTAATCTAGTCTTCGACGTCTTCTCACCAGCGCGGAGCTAATTGCTGCCACTGGGCGTGGGCGGGAGCCCCCGAGGCCCGAGGGCGGCTGTCCGAAGACTCTGGGGCGTGTACATCCCCAACTCATTATTACGTGAGAGTGTCACGGACGGCGAGCTTCACAGGCATTGGCCTTCTTCACAGGCTCTGGACCTTTCTCGAGGCGATGAGCTTCACAGGCATTGGCCTTCTTCATAGGCTCCAGGCGTTTCTCGGTACAACTAGCTTCCCAGGCGCCGGGCCTTCTTTACAGGCACTAGGCCTTCCTTCAAGGGTAGAACTTGATGAGATCCCTTCTACTGTGGTGGCTAGCCCAATATATAGAGGCCCAGGTCCTCTTCCCAAATATTGAGCGGGAAGGGCACCAACAACGGCCATTTTGAAGGGGAATATCTAGTACAAGTTATCCTGACTAAAGTTGGTCTTCGGCTGCCAAAGGCACTGGCGATGACGCCGTCTTGGGCTCCATGGCGACCTCCATCCTGCCACCCTGCTGGTCTTGGTCTCGTTGCACTGAAATGGCAACCTTTGCCTGATGCCTCGGTACTCCACGCCTGTGCTTGCCCCCTTTGCACAAAAGAGGAAACAAGGACACTGTGCGGGCCGACGCCCGCCTGGCGCATGCCTGGTCTGGATCATCACGGCTTGCGTCACAAGCACCTCGCGAGGTACCCTTGCCTTGATCTCTCTGCCTCCTCGGAATACTTGACACGGACGTAATGCCTATGTTCATGATCATTGCCTTAGATGTCTTCATAAATATGCGCTCTTCTATCAATAGCTCGGCAGTCATTTGTTCACCCACCATAATATATTCTCTCTTGAGAGAAGCCACTAGTGAAACCTATGGCCCCCGGGTCTCTTTCTTACTATATTACATCTCTTTTATTTACATCGCGTTTGCAATCTTTACTTTCCAATCTATACAACAAAAATACCAAAAATATTTAGTTTACTATCTCTATTAGATCTCACTTTTGCGAGTGACCGTGAAGGGATTGACAACCCCTTTACCGCGTTGGTTGCAAGGTTCTTGATTGTTTGTTCAAGTACTAGGTGACTTGTGTGTCGTCTCCTACTGGATTGATACCTTGGTTCTCAAAACTGAGGGAAATACTTATGCTACTTTGCTGCATCACCCTTTCCTCTTCAAGGGAAAACCAACGCATGCTCAAGAGGTAGCAAGAAGGATTTTTGGCGCTGTTGCGGGGAGATCTACACCAAGTCAAGACATACCAAGTACCATCATAAACTTTTCTCCCTCGCATTACATTATTTGCCATTCGCCTCTCGTTTTCCTCTCCCCAACTTCTAAAACGATTTACGAAAACCTTTGTCTTTTCTTCGCCCTCTTACTATCCGTCTCTTTTCGCTTGCTTCTTGTGTTCTTGGGTGTTAGTGTGCCTGTTTGCTTTGATGTCTCCGCCAAAAAGCGTTGATCCTCACCTTAGGAGGTTGGAAGAAATTGAAAACAACGTTAGAAGCTTTATGTCTTTACAATTTGAGCATAATAATTTCTTCGGAAACGAGCTTAAAGAACAAAAAGCTTTATGGAATACATGAATAAAGAGCTCGACGATATGTCTAAGGATTTTTATGGTTTGAAATCTCAGTCTGCTCATCTTGAAAATTTAGTGGGCCAAATTTCGGATAAGCAAGCCACCTCAGTTAATAAGATGGCTGCTAAACCGGAAGATCTAGATGAGAATAATGATGAAGATCTAAAAGTAATTGATGTGACTCCTATTAAATCTTTGTTTGCCAATATGAATCTTGATAAAGATGGGACTCGAGATGAGTCAACTTTAATTAAAAGGCGTCCCAATGATTCGGAGTTTTAGATCTAGATGCAAAAATTGATAAAAGTGGGATTAAAGAAGTCAAAACTTTAAGTAGCAATGAACCCACTATTTTGGATTTTAAGGGATTTAATTATGATAATTGCTCTTTGATAGATTGTATTTCCTTGTTGCAATCCGTGTTAAATTCTCCTCATGCTTATAATCAAAATAAAGCTTTTACTAAGCATATCGTTGATGCCTTGATGCAATCTTATGAAGAAAAGCTTGAACTAGAAGTTTCTATCCCTAGAAACTTTATGATGAGTGAGAACCTACTATTAAAATTAAGATTAAAGATTATGAATGCTATGCTTTGTATGATTTGGGTGCTAGTGTTTCCACGATTCCAAAAACTTTATGTGATGTGCTAGGTTTCCATGAATTTGATGATTGTTCTTTAAATTTGCATCTTGCGGATTCCACCATTAAGTAACCTATGGGAAAGATTAATGATGTTCTTATTGTTGCAAATAGGAAATATGTGCCCGTAGATTTCACTGTTCTTGATATAGATTGCAATCCTACATGTCCTATTATTCTTGGTAGACCTTTCCTTAGAACGATGGGTGCAATTATTGGCATGAAAGAATGAAATGTTAGATTCCAATTTCCATTAAGGAAAGGCATGGAACACTTTCCTAGGAAGAAAATTAAATTTCCTTATGAATCTATTATGAGATCCACTTATGGATTGCATACCGAAGATGGCAATACCTAGATCTATTCTTCTTTTTATACCTAGCTAGGGGAGTTAAACGATAGCGCTTGTTGGGAGGCAACCCAATTTTATTTTTGTTCTTTGCTTTTTGCTCCTGCTTAGTAATAAATAATTCATCTAGCTTCTTGTTAGATGTGGTTTTATGTTTTAATTAGTGTTTGTTCCAAGTAGAACCTTTGGGAAGACTTGGGTGAAGTCTTTGTGATCTTGCTGTAAAAAACAGAAACTTTTGCACTCACGAGAATAGCTGTCATTTTTTACTAGAGAGTGATTTTAGGTTTATTATTTTTGCAGATGACTAATAGAAAAATTCCTCACATCCACCAACTTATTTCAGAAATTTTAGAGTTACAGAAGTATTCGAAAGTTACATATTGCTACAGACTGTTCTATTTTTGACAGATTCTGTTTTTCGTGTGTTGTTTGCTTATTTTGATGAATCTATGAGTAGTATGGGGGGGGGGGGGTATGAACCATAGAGAAGTTGGAATACAGTAGGTTTAACACCAATATAAATAAAGAATGAGTTCATTATAGTACCTTAAAGTGGTGGTTTATTTTCTTATACTAACGGAGCTCATGAGATTTTCTATTGAAGTTTTGTGTTGTGAAGTTTTCTAGTTTTTAGGTAATGATTTGATGCATTTTGGAATAAGGAGTGGCAAGTGACTAAGCTTGGGGATTCCCAAGGAACCCCAAGATAATTCAAGGACAACCAAAAGCCTAAGCTTGGGGATGCCCCGGAAGGCATCCCCTCTTTCGTCTTCGTCTATCAGTAACTTTACTTGAGGCTATATTTTTATTCACCAGATGATATGTGTTTTTCTTGGAGCGTCTTGTATGATTTGAGTCTTTGCTTTTTAGTTTACCACAATCTTCCTTGCTGTACACACCTTTCGGGAAAGACACGCATGAATCGGAATTTATTAAATACTCTATGTGCTTCACTTATATCTTTTGAGCTAGACAATTTTGCTCTAGTGCTTCGCTTATATCTTTTTAGAGCACGGTGGTGGTTATATTTTTTAGAAATTATTGAACTCTCATGCTTCACTTATATTATTTTGAGAGTATTTTAGAACAGCATGGTAATTTGCTTTGGTTATAAAATTAGTCCTAATATGATGGGCATCAAAGATGGGGATAATAAAAACTTTCATATAAAGTGCATTGAATACTATGAGAAGTTTGATTCTTGATGATTGTTTTGAGATATGAGGATGGTGATATTAGAGACATGCTAGTAGAGTAGTTGTGAATTTGAGGAATACTTGTGTTAACGTTTGTGATTCCCGTAGCATGCACGTATGGTGAACCGTTATGTGATGAAGTTGGAGCATGATTTATTTACCGATTGCCTTCTTTATGCGTGGAGGTTGGGATCGCGTGATGGTTAAACCCTACCAACTCTTCCCCTAGGAGCATGCGTGTAATACTTTGTTTTTATGACTTGTAGATTTTTGCAATAATTATGTGAGTTCTTTATGACTAATGTTGAGTCCATGGATTATACACACTCTCACCCTTCCATCATTGCTAGCCTCTCTAGTACCACATAACTCTCACCGGTACCATACACCCACCATATACCTTCCTCAAAACAGCCACCATACCTACATATTATGGCATTTCCATAGCCATTCGAAGATATATTGCCATGCAACTTTCCATCGTTCCGTTTATTATGACATGCTCCATCATTGTCATATTTCCTTGCATGATCATGTAGTTGACATCGTATTTGTGGCAAAGCCACCATTCATAATTTTTCATACATGTTACTCTTGAATCATTGCACATCCTGGTACACCGCCAGAGGCATTCACATAGAGTCATATTTTGTTCTAAGTATTGAGTTGTTATTCTTGAGTTGTAAGTAAATAAAAGTGTAATGATCTTCATTATTAGAGCATTGTCCCATGTGAGGAAAGGATGATGGAGACTATGATTCCCCCACAAGTTGGGATGAGACTCCGGACTAAATAATAAAAAAAGAGGCCATAAAAAAGAGAAAAGGCCCAAATAAAAAAAATGAGAGAAAAAGAGATAAGGGGCAATGCTACTATCCTTTTACCACACTTGTGCTTCAAAGTAGCACCATGATCTTCATGATAGAGAGTTTCCTATGTTGTCACTTTCATATACTAGTGGGAATTTTTCATTATATAACATGGCTTGTATATTCCAATGATTGTCTTCCTCAAAAGTGCCCTAGATCTTCTTGAGCAAGCAAGTTGGATGCACACCCACTTAGTTTCTTTTGTTGAGCTTTCATAAACTTATAGCTCTAGAGCATCCGTTGCATGGCAATCCCTACTCACTCACATTAATATCTATCGATGGGAATCTCCACAGCCCATTGATACGCCTAGTTGATGTGAGACTATCTTCTCCTTTTTGTCTTCTCCACAACCACCATTCTATTCCACCTATAGTGATATGTCCATGGCTCATGCTCATGTATTGCGTGAAGATTGAAAAAGTTTGAAAATACTAAAGTATGAAACAATTTCTTGGCTGAAACGGGGTTGTGCATGATTAAATACTTTGTGTGATGAAGATAGAGCATAGCCAGACTATATGATTTTGTAGGGATAACTTTCTTTGGCCATGTTATTTTGAGAAGACAAGATTGCTTTGTTAGTATGCTTGAAGTATCATTGTTTTTATGTCAATATTAAACTTTTGTCTTGAATATTTTGAATCTGAACATTCATGCCACAATAAAGAAAATTACATTGTTAAATATGCTAGGTATCATTCCATATCAAAAATTCTGTTTTTATCATTTACCTACTTGAGAACGAGCAGGAATTAAGCTTGGGGATGCTTGATATGTCTCCAACGTATCTATAATTTTTTATTGTTCCATGCTATTATATTATCTATTTTGGATGTTTAATGGGCTTGCATATGCTCTTTTATATTATTTTTGGGACTAACCTATTAATCGGAGGCCCAGTGCCATATTCTGTTTTTGCCTATTTTAGAGTTTTGTAGAAAAGGAATATCAAACGGAGTCCAAACAGAATGAAACCTTCGCGAGGATTTTTATCGGACCAAAAGCAATCCAGAAGACTTGGAGTTAATGTCTAGACTCTACGAGGAGGCCACGAGGCAGGAGGGCGCTAGAGGGGGTAGGCGCACCCCCCACCCTCGTGGGCCCCTCGTAGCTCCACCGACGTACTTCTTTCCCCTATACATACTCTTATACCCTAGAAACATCAGGGGAGCCACGAAACCACTTTTCCACCGCTGCAACCTTCTGTACCCGTGAGATCCCATCTTGGGGCGTTTTCCGGCGATCTGTCGGAGGGGAATCGATCACGGAGGGCTTCTACATCAACACCATTGCCTCTCCGATGAAGTGTGAGTTGTTTACCACAGACCTTCGGGTCCATAGTTATTAGCTAGATGGCTTCTTCTCTCTCTTTGATTCTCAATACAAATTTCTCCTCAATGTTCTTGGAGATCTATTCGATGTAATACTGTGGCACCCCGGCTCATAGAAACCGGAACGCCCCGTATTCCAGCCCAGAGAACGAGGAAAAGTCTTTTAGAATACGGCACTGCTTAGCATAGAACAAATCAGCTCTTTATTACTATCTATATTGGGTAAAAGGGGTTCCGATATAATGGGGAATTACATAGGCAAGGTGATACTACGCCTGCATGGTTGTTCTATGCAAGCAGCAGAACAACACGAAGCAGCGGAACAACGACAACGGTGGTGAACTCCACTCCACAGGGACTCTGGCTGGAATGCTTATCCTAGCTTGCAAACAAACAGTCCATGGCAAACAATTAATCAAATCCGGCATGACCTTCAATCTGGCATGACATGCCAGGTCAGTACATTGAATCTACTTGCAAGCTCACAATAACCAGAAGCATTCAAGCAAAACAACAGCATGGTAATTACGGGTTAAGCAAAAATTAACATGAGTCATCAGAACAATCATGGCGTGCACAACTAAACATGATACAACTTTAGCATGGCATAAGCATATACACATGATGATACTAACATGCAACATGATGACACTATCATGCACCAACTTACTTTGCTCGGATTACCTCGTAACCATCACATGCATCACTTACCATCCTTGGACATCACATGATCATCTCAAGATCAAATCAAGCTTGGTATAAACAATACTGTAGTAATGAAAACATGACCACAAGGAGCTTGACCTTTACCCATGATTCTCGCACAACATCACAAGTACTCAATAACTTGGTATCCTCGATACCACTCGGTTCCTCTCACGATCACATAAAGATCAACCAACTTCTTTCCTCGTTGGAGGCACCGGCAAGAGGCATGACAAAGGACCGAATCAAGACCCCCCATAAAGGTAAATGTGGTTGCACTCGTCAACTCTATTCAGAGGCACCATGACTCAGCCAACAGTTGTTCAAGTTCAATTAAGTCCGGTTAAACTTGAATGCAATAAGCTGAGTCATATGAAAATACATGATGCAACTACAATGCAGGAGCATGATATAAACATAATCATGGATGCAGCATAAATCTTAAGCATAACAATAGTGAGTCATTTATCCAGATAAGCATGGCATACTGATGAGCATCACGAACATAACACTACTCATGGCATAACTACTAGCATCAACAACTACTACCATGCAAGAACATAACGGTAATACTACCATGCAAGCATTTAACCAACTGGATGCAAAGGAACATGCATAGCAACGGCACTCGGAACGGACAATAGTGATGCCCCGAAGACCATCACCAACATCAACATGTAATACTACCATGCATGACATACCAAAGTAATACTAGCAAGAACACAAGTTAACCAGATGCAACGAAACATAGCACGAAGGTGAACATGAAACTATAAGCAGTACCGAAACAACGATAACAGTTGCAGTAAAAATAACAAATAGTTATTAAACGTTCAAGTGGAAAACCATGGCTATTGCATGGCCAGCATGCAAGTGCATGTTGTGGCTTGCCTGGGGGTGAAGGATACTCCGGGGAGATGTGCGGAGCAACCGCGCAAAGAACCGCCGGAAAAGGTTCTCTCTCGGAGGGGGCTGATTAGGGGCAAGGGCAAAATGATCATTTTCAGTATATCAAAACGATATTGAAAATAAGGGGAACAGATCGTTCTCGACAAGACAAAGACGTGGGCGTTGGTTTCACCTTAATCGGAGTCTCGAGCAAAAAGATACAAGGGATTTTTTGCCAGGGACCCGTGTGTAAAGAAATATTTTTCAGCCTGGGCCTAAATAGAAAAACTGAAAGCGCATTCTAGGAACTACGCTTTTGGGACAGTGAAAGCGTACTTTTGGCCGAAGCGTTAGCACTTTATGCTTTCACTAAAATGAAAGCGTATAATGGAAACTACGCTTCCACTTATCTAGCTAGGCAGTGGCGGGGCCGGGGCTTGTCTCGCTGATGTGCGGGTCCCACGGGGTGGGGCCCGTCACTTATCCACGCTGGCCAGGCGGGGTCAACACCGTGTAGCTGACAGGCGGGGTCCGCGGCTAGCTGGCAAGGAGGGGTCTGCGGCTTCTTCTCCTTCCCGACGTCGCCTGACGGAGGCAGAGGGAGTTCACCGGTGAGGCTCGTGTTGCCGACTCGGGCCATCATTCGGGGCGCCGCAACCATCGACGAGCTCGGGAGAGGACACCGCCTTCATCCCAGCTAGACACAGACATCGAGGAGGACCGGATCGACAAGGGCCAGGGCTCCAGCGGAGATGGCTTTGGTAGGAAAAGGGCATCACGGCCAGAGGCCACCAGAGGATAAGGGCAACGGCGGGGAGGCCCTAGGGGTGTGGTGGAGGCTACTAGAGGTGGTGGACAGAGGGGGGAAAGGCTTGGCTTGCTCGAATTTGAATAGTGGCTGGCGGCGACCAAGGAAGCCTACTGCAGCGAGGCGGGGCTCCGGGGCTTGGGCAACTAAATAGGGAGGGGTATGGGAGTGAAGGGGAGCTGCTGGTGTGGTCGGGAGGCGAGGGGAGGGGCTTAAATAGTCGAGGCTGAGGCGGTTGGCTCGGGTGCCACCACGGGAGGTCCGGCCAAGTCTCTGGCGACGACAACAATCATGGGAGGGTGCCGGAAGGCAACGAGGCTCGGGGACAAGAAGAGTAAGAAGCCAGTAGAGGAGGAAGGCGACGCGGTCACAGGCGCACACTATGCATCGAGGGGGACAACTCACAGGAGAAGAAGACGGAGGGGGCAAGGGCTCCAGAGGGACGGCGACTGCTCAAGGAAGCTGCTAGACAAGGCTAGGCGACGAGGGGACAAGTGCACAACAAGGGAGAAGAAGACAGAGGCTCTAGAGTGCGCGAGTGACATACCAAAACGGTGGTCACCGCGTGAGCTGGCGCATGCAGGGCACAACGATCGGCCAAATCATGTCTGGTGGAAGGACCCTGCTACCCTTGGTCCAAAGGAAGCAACAACATGGTCCAGGGGCAAAGAAGAGAAAACCATGAGTCTCCAAACTAGCTGAACAGCAAGGTGTTTGATGCCTTCTGCAGAAGATTGGTCGGGAGGATAAGACTGAGCTTTGGCTGAGGTTGATCACTCACTAAGGTGACTGAGATGGCATGGTTTCAGCTCAAGGGGAGGGGTTTAGCTAGCAGTTGTTGGGTAAGTGCATATTTGGTCCAGAAAAGAAAATTGGATGATGCACTCACTTAGAGAAGCAACTTGATGTCAATTTGGGCAAGGCAGAGTTATTTGGCCATATGAAGATGCTGAAAAAGGATTCACACCATTTGGATAAACCAAAATGGTACTTCCTTCACAAACATCCCCACTGGCCAGAAAATTGCAAAACTTCTAGGGGGGAAATGGCTAGATGAAATATGCCCAAATTGGCTGGAGATAGGTTATATCGATAAGAGAAGGCCTACAAAAATTTGCAGCCATAATGGAGCAAGATAAAATATACTTGCTTCACAAACTGAAATTTTGGCAGAAACAAAGATTTGAAGCTGTGCTCACATGGAGACATGACATGAGCTCAACTTTGGTGGAGGTCTAAGATATGATGATATGAAGGGCCATGCAAAATTTCAACTCATTTGGATATTCCTAGCTTGTACCTCCTTCACAAAGTTTCTTTCTGGACAGAAACTTTGGAAAATCATAATTAAATGACTACTAGGCAAATGAGGTTGCATTTTGTCATGTGGAAATGATATGGACAGGAAAAGATGTTCAAGGAGTTTGTGGTCAATTGGGAAAAGGAAAATAGCACTTGCTTCACAATGTGCCATTTAGGGTAGAATAGGAAATGAATTATTTAAGGATGATGATAAACATGGAAAATGAAATATTTTGCCATATTTGAGGAAGATATGACCCAAACAATTTATGAGAATTATTTGGGAATTTCAGGAGTGAAGGAAATATAGGTTGCTTCACAACCTAGGGTAAAAAGTATAATTCCTTTAATAGAAAAGGAATATTCCCATTAAAAAGAATATTAGGATTTGGGCAAGGATGAAAATGGCAAGGTCTAGGGAAGGATTTGGGAATGACAAGCCACTCTGGAAGCAAAGAAGAGGTCATCTTCTTTAGTTTCCAGACCACAAAGCCACGGAAAAAGAAAACCCAGGCAAAAACCTCAGAAAATCAAAAGAAAAAGAAAGGGCCAAAAATCAGGTTGTTACAACTCTTACCCCCTTAAAGAAATCTCGTCCTCGAGATTGGTTGCTCAGGGAACAAGTCTGAATATATCTGACCTTAAGGAAACCATTTCTAACTCGGGTATCCTTTTTCCTTTATTGTTGTTCCCACTAAATTTTTCATTTGACTTTCCTAGCTAGCTTTGGGGTGGTTTGATTCACTGTATCCACATTGTGACAGATCCTTGCTGGTTCATGCTTATACTGGCTCCAATTATTTTCATATCTGCTGACTTAGCTGACTGTGATAGCTCATCATGATTGTAATATATGCCTGTTTCACAAATCTGAGAGTGATTTCCGATTGATCCAGCACTGACAATCTTCCATGAATTTGTGATCAGATTTTCCTTATGAACACCCAAGCTCTGACTCCTTGCATGGGGTTTCTCCACTCAATGCAGATCCTTTGGGTTCCAAACAGTGAGTTGAGGCATAACCGTTTCCTGACAGATTCCGACTCATCGCAGAAGTTTCTGATTCATCTTAACTGGCTCCACTGTCTTGAGTATCCGATCTGTACCAAATATTTAACTGTCTCGTGTCGTGGCCTGCATGAAGGGTATATACGATAATATCCTAAGACTGTACTGATGGTAGTTCAGACAGACAAAATTTTATCCATGCCAAGCTATCCTCGATAATTGAGGCACATGCTTCGAGACTGTTATTCACATTCTGATTGCTCATTCTGTCAGCATATCCATGGGGATCAATACTGACTTAGACTGTCCGGTGTATCTGCACCATGCGGTTCTTGCAACAAGTATTAGTCTTGCTCCTTCATTACTGCTTTCTTGCCTGGATCCTTGGGTGAAGGAGCGGGGTCATATTGTTTCTCTATGTGACCATAGGTTCTGTCGAGTGCAATATTTTGACAGGCATACTCTTATCCGCATCTTCTGACATGGTAACCCATTAACTGGCAGGTTCAATACCTCTCAAGTTCTGATCGTAGGAAAATGATTATCCGAACCCTTGCAAGAAATTGGCAAATAAATCAGTAGCCACCAGAACGGTCTTTACAACTCAGATCTGGGGCATTACTGAAATAACTCAACCAAGGCTCAGGACGGCCGAAAGGCAGCTCAGAGCATGAGACCGGGTTGATAATTAAGAAGAAGATGGCAGCTCCCTAAAATAGCCAAAAAGAAGCTATAGGGCTACTTTCACAAAAGAAACTCAACAGCTGTACGAGACAACCGAAAAGCAGCTCAGAACTCGTGACAGTCCTTAAAGAGAGTAATAAAAATCGGCATCCACCCTGGATAGCTAAAAATAGCCCAGATCACAGGCGTGTTGCCTTCATTGGAGAAAAGGAGGCAGGGGCTCATCAAGATCATCTTCTAGGTTCACAGGTACTTGTACTGAGCTCATTGTTGTCGTCAATTTTCATAATCTTTTTCACACTGTGGTGTATAGCTGGCTTCCTTATTTTAACAATCCTCACTTGACTGCCAGATCCTCATTCGAGTGACTTGTAATACCTTGGTGGTATGCTGACTGCATATATATGAGCATCTGATTCTCGAGGCGGACTTATTTCCTGACTGAACTGTTGCAGATTTGATTCTTGAGATGTACTGCCATATACTATCAATCTTGCACATAGCTTATCTTCTTGCTGAGTTGATCATTTTTGCTATGAAGAGTGCACTTCGAGGAAAACTTGATTATCCGTATCACGATCAGATATCCCCAAATCTCAATGCAGTCGGCTGAAAATTCCATATTGTGTTGAGGAGTGCCCACTAATGCAAACTTGATACTGACAGTCCATCCAGGATTTCTTTTGCATTCAGACAAGATTTTCCCAATTTCACTGTAGTCTGCTGATAATTCCATTTTTTTAGTTGAGCTTCCAAATATGCATTCCTTGCTGACTCTTTGGGTCCGGTGTCGGTGATGAGGAACTTTAATAAGGGGAAATTTTTTAACACCGAAGGCCCAAAGAAACAAACAAAAGAAACAACAAAAACCAAAAGCTCACAAGCATACTTATATTATAAAGCAATCAACACATATTACTGCTACTTACACAATATTATGCATGCACACCTAAGCACACAAATGTCGCTGAAACTCCGGTATTGCGGTCTAGTATGCTGTGACGGCGTGCATGAAAGTGAAATCCGTGTGTGGAAAGGGTTGGTGTAACCAAGGCTACACCAAGCGTTGGCTGAACTCCGGTTGCGACTGGATGGATACGGAGGCAGGACAGACTTGGTGATCATGGGTCGGAACACAGAGGTCATAGCCACATCATCATCAAGCGTACAAAAGGAAATCATACACGTCCAAAAATGGAATGATAGGGGAAGATAGGGGAGGAAAAGCAAGACTTGATGGCATTGCCCTTTTTCTGATATCAAAAATCAGTAAGGGTTTCCCAAGGGACGATATGGATGGCACGATTCGGGATAGAGACAAGTCTATCACCAAAATAATATGGGTGGATAGCGGAAAGATATCGACGTGATACCTGAGCATAATTCCTGCAAATGGTGTCCGGAACACTAGGTACCAGGGCATCACTCTGCTAGGACAGAGATGACGCCAAACACCGAAAAGCAGGCATGCTAAGAAGGAGGGTGCAGGTAGTGGATTGAAACCGATACCACCTACACTCATAAGATAAACCGTTAGCGACAAGATAATGAGTCTATATGCATGCTATGCAACAAACAAATGCAGCAATCAAATGCAACAAACCAACTGGGGTCTACTCTACCATTTTCTAACGTTCGCGCGGACTAAGGCGTCCTACAGCTAGACCTGCTCTGATACCAAGCATGTGGCAGCCCGGCTCAGAGAAACCGGAATGCCCTATATTCTAGCCCAGAGATCGAGTAGAAGTCTTGTCAAATACGACACTGCTTAGCATAGAAGAAATCAGCTCTTTATTACAATCTATATTGGGTACAAGGGGTTCCAATATAACGGGGAATTACATCGGCAAGGCGACACTATGCCTACACGGTTGTTCTATGCAAGCAGCAGAACAACACGAAGTAGCGGAATAACTTCTAGCAGCGGAACAATGATGATGGGCTAGAACGCTTATCCTAGCTCGCAAACAAAGAATCCACGGGAAACAATCAATCAAATACGGTATGACCTGCAAACTGGCATGACACGCTAGGTCAGTACATTGAATGTACTTGCAAGCTCACAATAACCAGAAGCATTCAAGACAAACAACAGCATGGCAAATACAGGTTAAGCAGAAATTAACATGATGTCATCAGAACAACATGGCGTGCACAACTAAACATGATACAACTTTAGCATGGCATAAGCATATAAACATGATGATACTAACATGCAACATGATGACACTATCATGCACCAACTTACTCTGCTCGGGTTACCTCGTAACCATCACATGCATCACTTACCATCCTCGAACATCACACGATCATCTCAGGATCAAATCAAGCTTGGTATAAACAATACCGTAGTAATCAATACATGACCACAAGGATCTTGACCTTTACCCATGATTCTCGCATAACATCACAACTACTCAATAACTCAGTATCCTTGATACCACTGTATTCCTCTCACGATCACATAAAGATCAACCAACTTCTTTCATCATTGAACCGATGTTGTTATTAAGCACATCATTATTATTACTCTTGACCCATAGTGTGACTGACTACGAACTAGGCCCTTATCCGCAGGCATGGCTATCGATAGATTTAACACACATGCCCTGTCCCGAAACAACGATAACAGTTGAAGTAAAACAAACAAACAGTTATTAAACGTTCAAGTTGAAAACCATGGCTATTGCATGGCCAACATGCAAGTGGGTGTTGTGGCTTGCCTGGTGGTGAAGGATACTCCGGGAGATGTGCGGTGAAGCCGTGGAAAGAACCACCGGAAAAGGTTCTCTCTTGGAGGGGACTGATTAGGGGCAAGGGAAAAAAATTTCATTTCCAGTAGGTCAAACCATATTTAAAAAGAGGGGAACAGAACGGGCTCGACATACGAAGACGTGGGCATTGGTTTCACCTTAATCGGAGTCTCGAGCAAAAAAGATGCGAGGGGTTTTCTGCCAGGAACACATTTGTAAAGAAATATTTTTCAGCTTGGGCCCAAACAGAAAAACTGAAAGTGCATTCTTGGAACTACACTTTCGGGACAGGGCAAGCGTACTTTTGGCCGAAGCTGCAGCACTTTACGCTTTCACTAAAACGAAAGCATATAATGGAAACTACGATTCCACTTATCCAGCTAGGTAGTGGTGGGGCCGGGTCTTGTTTCGCTGACGTGCGTGTCCCACGAGGTGGGGCCCGTCACTTATCCACGCTAGCTAGGCGGGGCCAACACCATGCAGCTGACAGGCGGGGCGCACGGCCAGCTGGCAAGGATGGGTCGGCGGCTTCTTCTCCTTCCCATTGCCGCCCGACAGAGGCAGAGGGAGTTCGCTAGGGGCTCATCCCGCCGGCTCCGGCCATCATTCGGCGTGCCGCGACCATCGACGAGCTCAGGAGAGGATGCTGCCTCCGTCCTGGCTAGACACAAACATCGAGGAGGACCGGCGCGACAAGGGCCATGGCTCAAGCGGAGATGGCTTCGGGAGGGAAAGGGCATCACGGCCAGAGGCCACCAGAGGATAAGGGCAATGGCGGGGAGGACCTAGGGGTGTGGTGGAGGCTACTAGAGGTGGTGGATGGAGGGGGGGGAAGGCTTGGCTTCCTCGAATTTGAGCAGTGGCCGGCGGCGGCCAAGGCGGCCTACTGTAGCGAGGAGGGGCTTCGGGGCTCAGGCAAGTAGCTAGGGAGGGGTCTGGGAGTGAGGGGGAGCTGCTGGTGCGGTCGGGAGGCGAGGGGAGGGGCTTAAATAGACGAGGCCGAGGCGGTTGGCTCGGGTGCCGCCACGGAAGGTCCGGCCAAGTCTCTAACGATGACAGCAATCACGGGAGGGCACCAGAAGGCGGCGAGGAAGGGAACGGATGAGCTGCAGAGGTCACGGAGACAAGCAGAGCTCGGGGACAAGAAGAGGAAGAAGCCAACAAGGAGGAAGATGGCGCGGTCACAGGCGCACACTATGCATCGAGGGGGACAGCTCACCGGAGAAGAAGATGGAGGGGGCAAGGGCTCCAGAGGGACGACAACTTCTTGGGGAAGCTGTTAGACAAGTCTAGGCGACGAGGGGACAAGTGCACAGCGAGGGAGAAGAAGAGAGAGGCGCTAGAGCACGGGGGTGACATGCCAAAATGGTGGTCACCGCGTGAGCTGGTGCATGCAGGGAACAACGATCGGCCAAATCATGTCTGGTGGAGGGACCCTGCTACCCTTAGTCCAAAGGAAGCAACAAAATGGTCCAGGGGCAAAGAAGAGAAAACCAGGAAGCTCCAAACTAGCTGAACAATAGGGTTATTGATGCCTTCTATAGAAGATTAGTCGGGAGGATAAGACCGAGCTTTGACTGAGGTCGATCACTCACTAAGGTGACTGAGATGGCATGGTTTCAACTCAAGGGGAGGGGTTTAGCTAGCAGTTGCTGTGTAAGTGCATATTTGGTCCATAAAAGAAAATTGGATGATGCACTCACATAGAGAAGCAACTTGATCTCAATTTGGGCAAGGCGGAGTAATTTGGCCATATGAAGATGCTGAAAAAGGTTTCACACCATTTGGATAAACTAAAATGGTACTTCCTTCACAAACATCCCCACGGGCCAGAAACTTGCAAAAATTCTAGGGGGAAACTGGCTAGATGAAATATTCCGAAATTGGCTGGAGATAGGTTATATGGATAACAGAAGGCCTAGCAAAATTGGCAGCCATAATGGTGCAAGATAAAATATACTTGCTTCACAAACTGAAATTTTGGGCAGAAACAAAGATTTGAAGATGTGCTCACATGGAGGCATGAAATGAGCTCAACTTTGGTGGAGGGCTATGATATGATGATATGAAGGGCCATGCAAAATTTCAACTCATTTGGATATGCCTAGCTTGTACCTCCTTCACAAAGTTTCTTTCTGGACATAAACTTTGGAAAATGATAATTAAATGACTACTAGGCAGATGAGGTTGCATTTTGGCATGTGGCAATGATATGGAGATAAAAATATGTCCAAGGAGTTTAAGGTCAATTGCGAAAAGTAAAATAGCACTTGCTTCACAATGTGCCATTTAGGGCAGAATAGGAAATGAATTATTTTAGGATGATGATAAACATGGCAAATGAAATATTTTGCCATATTTGAGGAAGATATGACCCAAAAAAATTATGAGAATTATTTGGGAATTTTAGGAGTGAAGGAAATATAGGTTGCTTCACAACCTAAGGCAAAAAGGAAAATTCCTTTAATAGAAATGGAATATTCCCAATAAAAAGAATATTGAGATCTTGGGTTAGGATGAAAATGGCAAGGTCTAGGGAAGGATTTGGGAATGACAAGCCACTCTAGAAGCAAAGAAGAGGTCATATTCTTCAGTTTCCAGGCCACAAAGCCACGGAAAAAGAAAACTCACGCAAAAACCTCAGAAAATCAAAAGAAAAAGAAAGGGCCCAAAATCAGGCTGTTACAAATACTCTTTTGTAGTGTGTTTGCCGAGATCCGACGAATTGTGGATTTATGATTAATATTATCTATGAATATTATTTGGTTCTTCTCTGAATTCTTATATGCTTGATTTGATATCTTTGCAAGTCTCTTCAAATTATCGGTTTAGTTTGGCCTACTAAATTGATCTTTCTTGCAATGGGAGAAGTGCTTAGCTTTGGGTTCAATCTTGCGGTGTCCTTTCCAAGTGACAGTAGGGGCAGCAAGGCACATATTGTATTGTTGCCATCGAGGATAAAAAGATGGGGTTTATATCATATTGCTTGAGTTTATCCTTCTACATCATATCATCTTGCTTAATGCGTTACTACATTCTTATGAACATAATACTGTAGATGTGTTCGGGATTGCGGTTGATGTGTGGAGTAATAATATTAGATGCGGAATCGTTTTGGAATACTTGACACAGACGTAATGCCTATGTTCATGATCATTGCCTTAGGTATCTTCATAATTATGCGCTCTTCTATCAATTGCTCGGCAGTAATTTGTTCACCCACCGTAATACATGCTATCTTGGGAAAAGCCACTAGTGAAACCTATGCCCCCCATGTCTCTTTCTTATTATATTACATCTCTTTTATTTACATCGCATCTCATTTACTATTTTGCAATCTTTACTTTCCAATCTATACAACAAAAATACCAAAAATATTTACTTTACTATCTCTATCAGATCTCACTTTTGCGAGTGACCGTGAAGGGATTGACAACCTCTTATCGCGTTGGTTGCAAGGTTCTTGATTGTTTGTGCAGGTACTAGGTGACTTGTGTGTCGTCTCCTACTCGATTGATACCTTGGTTCTCAAAACTGAGGGAAATACTTACCCTACTTTGCTGCATCACCCTTTCCTCTTCAAGGGAAAACCAACAAATGCTCAAAAGGTAGCAATCTATCAAAGAGTTTATGGGTTCTATTTGAGCTGGTTTCGAAGGATTATTAGTGGGCTAGATTTCCTAGGGGGTGAGACAAAAAAGAGACCTCACTAGCAGTTTATATGTTCCTTTCTTTTCACTCGTGCTTTGTGCATAACATAGTGTCGGGGGGATGAACCCCATACAGGCAACGGAACCCGGATCTATTTCAAAAACAGCGGGGCCCGCATCTCCCCGCAAACCGGCATGCGCCAGGCCGGGTCGCTCGACCCAGCAAGACGCGCAACCCGGCCAAGACCCTCAACTCGGCAAGGTACCTCGACCTGGCCGCAGCAGCTGGCGCAAGGCAACTCAACCCAGCGCAACCTTGGCTTCCCCAGCAAGCCAACCCACACGTGGTGTCCACGACAACCCAGCCACGGGTCAGCTCCCGTCCCATCCAGGCCGTACGATGGGACGAGACCTCAATCACCGATGACCAAGACTACAGTGCCCCCGCCCATGCCCGTGGTCAGCCGGAGCGTGGCAACAGTGCCCCTTAACTACCCCCTGACCAGGGCTGGCACGGCAACAGTGTTCCCGCCCGCACCGCTGACGACAGCAAGCGGCGGCTTGACGGAGAACACTGTGCGCGGCTCGACTCGGCCACGCCATGATGATCGACAAGACGGCGCACAGTCCCCCTAGGCACGTGGGGCCCGCACCTAGGGGAACCCGGCGAACCACAAGCCCCCAAGCAGGACCCAGCCCGGCACCCCGGACGCCGACAATACGGACCCACCGACTCGGCATATTACCATTGTAACCCTGAGTGGGTTGATCTATAAAACCCCCCAGGAGTCCACGCCCACAGGGGCATGAGAGGTAAGATCCCCGGCATGCAAAAGCAAGCAAGATAGGACTAGCCACTACATAGCAACACCAGAGAGAAGGAGCAGCCTGAGCCTTGTCCAACCTCCTTCCTCCCCCATACAGCTCCAGGAGCGACATTGTACTATCGACCATCCAACTAAACTCGGCAGGACTAGGGGTGTTATCTCTCCGGAGAGCCCCGAACCTGGGTATGTCTGGCGTCCCGCGCCCGCGGATATCAACCTCGCTTCTGAAGCCCACCAGCGCCCTCGAGCCTCCTCCTCTCTTTAGCCATCCCTTGGCATCTGCCGTGCACCCACCACGACAGTTGGCGCCCACCCTGGGGCATCTCGAGGAGCTGGCCGGAAGCATGCCTCAGACGGGGCCCTTCTCCTATTCCGACGAGTCCGTCGCTCTGGCGGACGACGTCATCGGCGTGCTCGCGGCCGACGAGTACCCCAGCAAGGTGCTCAGCTACTCCGTCTCCCTGCTCCCTCTCAGCAGCGGATTCACTGCCGGGGCGATGGACGCCCACGTGGAGGTCTTTGTCACCGGCGATGGCGCCTCTTCCTCGTCGAGCAAGGCGAGAAGAGTCGCCGAAGCCGCAGGTGACACGGTGCGGACGGAGCCGTCCGACCCGCTGCGTGCCGTGATGCAGAGCCTCCGCATCCCCATCGGAACCGACGTCGACGCCACCAACATCGCTGAAGCCCGAACCCAGCTCAAGGACAGGCGCCAGCAAATGCTGGACCTGTCCGAGACGCTGGCCGCCACCAGGCGCTGCCTGGAAGCTCCTCAGATGGAGCACGACGCCGCCCACGGGTTCATGCCCGCCGCGGCCGAGCCAAGCCGGGCTGCCGATACCCGCGCTCGGGGTGGAGGGATCGGCCGGGCCTTCGGCGCCGTCCGGACCGTCTACGAGACCCCAGTCAAGAACATGTGCGCTACGTAGGCAGCCGCGGTCGGCCTCGACCAACTTGCGGGCCAGGAGCTCAAGGAGCGCATCGGGCGGATGCGCGAGCTCCTCCACACCGCCAACACCCAGCAGGATCGCCTTAACCAGCTCGCCAAGCCGGCGGGGTCCGGCTCCGCCCGCCTTGGCGGACCCGGCGAACTCCTGTACACGGCCTCCTCGCCGCCCGGCAAGGCGCACTCCGGCCAAGCCCGGACCCAGCACAACCCGGCCGGCACCACCGCTGACGCTCTGGGCAACGAGCCCGCCCTAGAGACCCAATGCGGACTCGGTCAGCATGGCCGGCGTCCGTCTCCAGCCGACCGGGCCCCTCGGGGCCTGGCCGCCAGTCGACTCGGCCCGCGCGCCATCAACAACATCAACGCGCGCCACCGCATCGATCAGCTCGCTCGCTCCCTGGAGGTGGAGGAGAGCGGCGCTATTGGGCCGGCGTGTTTCGGCCCACGCATCCAGGAGGAGCCCTTCCCCAAGGGGTTTGTGCTTCCCCGCGACACCCCCAAGTACAATGGGACCGTGAAGCCAGAAGACTGGCTCACCGACTACACCACGGCCATTGGCATCACCGGTGCCAATCGCTGTCTCGCCGTGCGCTATGCACCGCTCATGCTCCAAGGATCGGCTCGCACATGATTGAACAGCCTGCCGATGGGCAGCATCAACGCATGGGTCGATTTCGAGGAAGCGTTTGTCCGCAACTTCATGGGGACGTACAAACGGCCCGGTCGCCCCAGCCAGCTTGCCATGTGCGTGCAGGGGCCGACGGAGACCGGCCGCGAGTACCTCACACGTTGGACCGAGCTTCAGAACAGCTGCGAGGGCGTCCGTGAAGTCCAGGCGATCCAATACTTCGTCAGTGGGTGCCGAGACGGCACCCTCCTCAAGCACAAGCTTCTACGCTCCGAGACGGCCACCATGGCCGCGCTCATGATGATGGCGGAAGAGTACGCCAAAACCGACTCCGCCATGAAGATCAAGGTGGTGCTGGATGAGGCCGGCAAGGCGAAGCCGGTCCCTCCACAGAAGCCGGCCGGCAAAAGCAGCCGGCAACAGCACCACCAGAACAACAAGCGCAAGGCCGAGTAGCCGGCGCAATGTCACGACAACCGGCTCGTCGCGGCCGCCGAGCCCGCGGCGGACCCGGCAGCAAAGTGCCGGAAGACCGGCAAGATGGCGTGGCAACCCGCCATGAGCTTTGAAGAGATGCTCGACGCCCCATGCAAGCACCACAGCGGCGCAAGACCCTCCACACACACGCTTCGACAGTGCGCCATCACCAAGCGCATCATGAGGGGCGACGTTCCGCCCCCTCCGGCTCCGGCTCCGGCTCCGGGCGCGGGGCAGCCACCTCCACCTCCACCGCCGCCTATCGCCGGCGGCGCGATGCGGAACCAATCTGGTTCGAGGTGATGGACCTGTCCAGCGTGTATCATGCGCTGCTGGGCCAACCCGTGCTTGCCAAGTTCATGGCGGTCCCCCACTACGCGTACTTGAAGATGAAGATGCCAGGTCCCAAGGGCCTCATTACCATCACCGGCGACTACCGCAAGTCTCTGGAGTGCGCCTGAGATGGAGCCAAGCTGGCCGAGTCGCTGGTCATTGCCGAGGAGCGACACTAGCTCGACCGGATCGTCGCCCTGGCCGGCGAGGCCTCCGACACGTCGATCCCGACCCTGGACCCGGCCGATGAGGCCGCCTTCAAGCCCTCCAAGGAAACCAAGAAAGTGAAGCTGAACCCGGAAGACCCCAGCTGCAGCAAGTACGTTGTCGTAGGCGCCCGCCTCGACATCAAATAGGAAGGCGAGCTCGTCGACTTCCTCCGTGAGAATCGGGATATCTTCGCATGGACCCCCAAAGACATGCCGGGTATCCCGAGGAAGTACGCCGAGCACAAACTCCACGTTCGCAAGGACGCCAAGCCTGTCCGTCAACCCCTCCGTCAATTTTCTGAAGAGAAGAGAAGAACCATTGGTGAAGAGGTCGCCAAGCTCTTGGCGGCCGGCTTCATAATGGAAGTGTTTCACCCCGAGTGGCTGGCCAACCCAGTCCTCATCCTAAAGAAGAACAAGACCTGGTGCATGTGTATCGACTACACCAGCCTCAACAAGGCCTGTCCCAAGGATCTGTTCGCCCTCCCGCGGATCGACCAAGTCATCGACTCGACCGCCGTGTGCGAGATGCTGTCCTTCCTGGACGCCTACTCCGGCTATCACCAGATCAAACTGGATCTGGCCAATGCTCTGAAGACGGCCTTCATCACGCACTTCGGGGCGTACTGCTACATCACCATGTCATTCGGGTTGAAGAACGCCGGCGCCACCTTCCAACGCTGCATGCAGAAATGCTTGCTACCGCAACTCGGCAAGAACATCCACGTGTACGTGGACGATATCGTGGTGAAGACCAAGCAGCACCTCACGCTCCTGGACATTTTGAAGGAACCATTCGCCAACCTCCGCGAATACAAGGTCAAGCTCAACCCGGAAAAGTGCGTCTTCAGCGTCCCAGCCAGAAAGCTGCTCGGCTTCCTCGTCTCGGAACGCGGCACCGAGGCGAACCCAGAGAAGATTAAGGCCATCGAGCGCATGCGCAAGCCAACCCGGCTGCGTGATGTCCAGAAGTTTACAGGCTGCCTGGCTTCGGTCTGTCGGTTTCTAAGCCGGCTGGGCGAGAAGGCACTACCCCTATACCAGCTAATGAAGAAAACAAGCCCGTTCGAGTGGAACGGCAAGGCGGACGAAGCCTTCCAAGACCTCAAGCGCATGCTCTCCACCGCACCCGTCCTGGCCGCGCCGACCGACAAGGAGCCGCCGTTGCTCTACATAGCCGCGACCTCACGGGCGGTCAGCACGGTGTTGGTGGTCGAGTGACCGGAGAAGGGCAAGATCCAGGCCGTCCAGTGCCCGGTCTACTACTTGAGCGAAGTGCTCTCCACCTCCAAGCAGAACTACCCGCACTACCAGAAGATGTGATACGACATGTACCTCACCGCCAAGAAGCTGAAGCAGTACTTTCAAGAGCACATCGTCACCGTCGTCATCACGGCGCCGATCGGAGAAATCATCGGGTGCTGGGACGCCTCTGGCCGGGTCGCCAAGTGGGCGATCCAGCTAGCCGGCCACACCATCCTCTACGAGCCCCGCACAATGATCAAGTCTCAGGCCCTGGCCGATTTCCTCGTCGACTGGACCGAGACCCAGTACCTGCCGCCGCCTCCCGACACGACGCATTGGCACATGCACTTCGACGGGTCCAAGATGCGACTCGGCTTAGGGGCCGGCATCGTACTGTCATCTTCGAAGGGTGACCGACTCCGCTATGCACTCCAGATCCACTTCGCCACCTCCAACAACGTCGCCGAATACGAAGCCCTTGTGCACGGCCTCCGGCTCGCCAAGGAACTCGACATCCGGCGCATCCTGTGCCACGGCGACTCGGACTTGGTGGTGCAGCAGTGCTCCGGCGAGTGGGACACCCGCGACTCCAACATGGCAAGCTACCGCTTCCTCATCCAGAAGCTATCAAGATCCTTCGATGGCTGCGAGTTCCTCCATGTCCCGCACACGGAGAACGAGGCAGGCGACACGCTCGCCAAGATCGCCTCGTCACGTCAAGCCATCCCGCCCGGTGTCTCCCTAGAGCACCTGCGCAAGCCGTCCGTCAAGCCGTCGCTGGACTCCGAGTCCATCCACATCCCAGAAGACCCGGCCGCGCCGCAAGCCGGCCCGAGGACTGCTGAACCCGGCCCGGGGGCTGCTCAGCTCAACCCGGCCACCGTCACCCCGGACCCGACCGTCGCTGTCACCAACCCGGGGGCTGCTCAACCCGGCCCAGGAGCCGCCGATTCGGAACCCACCCAGATGGTCGTCTCCACCGCCGTCACGGCCCCATCTTGGGCCCTGCCGATACCAGAATGGCTGGAGAACGGGGTTCTCCCCATGGACGAGACCGAGGCCCGGCAAGTTCAGCGTCGGGCGTCCGCCTACATCATCATCAACAACGAGCTCGTCAAGCGCAGCTCTAACGACGTGTTCCAGCGCTGCACCGAGCAGGACCGTGGCATCGACATCCTCCTCGACATCCACCAGGGCAAGTGCGGGCACCACGCCGCATCTCGATCCCTCGTGGCCAAGGCGTTCCGCCATGGCTTCTACTGGCCAACGACCCTCGAAGACACCGAGTCGCTCGTCCTCAAGTGCGAAGGATGCCAACGCTTCAGCAAACGCAGCCACCAGCCGACGTCAGCTCTCCGCACCATCCCGATCGCCTGGCCCTTCGCGGTCTGGGGACTCGACATGGTGGGACCCTTCAAAACCGCTCGAGGCGGCATGACGCACTTGCTTGTGGCAGTGGACAAGTTCACCAAATGGATCGAGGCAAGACCAATCAAGAAACTAGACAGGCCAATAGCCGTCCGGTTAATCAAGGACATAGCGGTGCGCTACGGCATGCTGAACATCATCATCACCGACAACGACACCAACTTCACTAAGGGCACGCTCGAGCAATACTGCTCCGTCTCCGGCATCCACCTCGACCTGACCTCCGTGGCACATGCACAGTCCAACGGGCAGGTCGAGCGGGCCAACAGACTCATCCTGTCCGGCATCAAGCCGCGACTCGTCGAGCCACTCGTCCGCTCACCCGGCAGTTGGCTCGACGAGTAGCCCGCAGTTCTCTGGAGTCTGCGCACAACACCAAACCGGTCGACCAGGTTCACCCCGTTCTTCCTCGTCTACGGATCCGAAGCCGTCATCCCGACCAACGTCGAGTTCGACTCGCCGCGCATCACGATCTACACCGAAGCAGAAGCAAGAGAAGCACGCGAAGACGATGTCGACCTGCTCGAAGAGGCGCGCCTTCTGGCACTTAGCCGCTCGGCTATCTACCAGCAAGGCCTGAGGCACTACCACAGCAAGAAGATCAAGCCTCTCGCATTCTGCGAAGGAGACCTCGTCCTCCGACTCATCCAAGAGCAGGCAGGCCAACACAAGCTGTCCCCTCCATGGGAAGGCCCGTTCAACGTGAGCAGGACTTTGCATGACCACAACACCTACTACCTCATCGACGCGCGCAAATCGAAGAACCGCAAGAGGGACACCGTCGGCGAAGAAACGACCCGGCCGTGGAACGCGGAACTCCTCCGTCCGTTTTACAGTTAGCCGCACGTATGTATCAACGCTCTTTTGTAAGCATATGAAACTATGGGTTCCCCGAACGAGACTCGGGGGCTGCCTTTTGCCGACCAATTTATTGCGTCCATATTTCACATCACATTACTACAGAACCCGGCCGCCGGCTCAACTAGCTCGACCCGGGGGCTCGGGGGCTGGCCGGCTTGATCATCACCCCGTCGCTTTACTTGGTGATTCCTGATAAAGTTAGGACGCCACGGTCCCCCACTTCGCCCTAAAACCGCAGATCTAGCTCTGGCTGACGGCGGGCAAGCACAACGGGCTAAAGCTCCCCTATGATTCATACACTAAGTAAAAGCCGCTGGGTCGACCAACCCAGCCCGACGCTCATCAACTAAGTTAGCCGCACGACCGGCTTCTCACCAACCGGCCAAGTCGGATTGCTGCCAGCCGACCTAGTGGGTGTTTCGCTCGCGCTCAACGCTTCTAAGGACCCAACTCCTGCGGCCGCCTCTCGAAGAGCTGAACTCCTTGTCATGGACCGGAGCCTCGGCCATCTGACTCGCAGGGGGGGGAGTTTCAGAGAGGTGCAACACATGAAATAAGTTCGAAAAAAGCAGAAGGCAAAAAGCAAATAAACACTCATAACATTTACACATAAATGTTTCAAGCAAAGGCCCTCGGCCCGAGTTCATTACACCCTGAAAACCCCCAGTGGGTGGGTGGACCTGCTACTTAACAGAATTCTCTACAAAGATTCTCAGGCATTCCCAGCGCCGCGTCGCGACGTCGACGGCTCCCCCCGGCCGGCCTTCGGGTCCAGCGAAGCACCGGTGTCCTCTTCGGCTTCCGTGTCATCGTAGATGCCCGTCTCCTCCGAGCTGCCCTCTGGTTCGCGAAGAAGCAAGCCGTAGTCGTCGCCATCCACGACCGCGCCGTCTTCCATCCGTTCCGGATGGAACTCGACGTGGAAGGCGAACTCGGTGATATAGCTGGCCTGGGAGGCGATCCGGCCGGCCTGCTCCGGCAGCAACTGCTCCGAGCCAGTGCGCTGACCCATTAGCGCGTCCAGCTAAAGATCTGGATGCCAAGACAACGCGGTCCGAAGCGCCATCTCAGCACCAGTCCGGGCGGCAGAAACGCGCCAGTCGCTAAGGCGATCCGGGCCCATCTCCAACCAGCGCGCCAAGCGCAAGAAGCTGCGCGGATGGACGGAGTCTGGCCACAAGGCCGCCATCATTGCGGTGCCGTCTCGAGACAGCCGCTCCATCTGCGTCCCCAAGACCCGTAGTCGGGCCTCACCAGCGGCAATGATCTCTGGGAAAGTCCAGGCCGTTAGCGGATCCGTCCCGGACCCAACAACGCCGGTCGGGTCGCGCTGATAGCGGACGGCTTCCTCCGCCAGCCGCTGCATCTCTGGAAAGGCCCTTGTAACCAAAGAAGAAGCAAGTCAGAAGAGCAACAAAGAAGAAAGGGCCAGGTCCCAACCCGGCAAACAACGAAGAAGCAGCACTTACTGGAGAAAGACTCTTCCAGGTGCTGCGCCTCGAGCAATGTACCACGTCGCTCCCGGTCCAAGCCACGGTCCCGCTCCCCGAGCGCCTTCTCCAGGTCGGCCACCTTAGCAAGGGCCGCCTTCAGCTCGGCATCCTTGTCTTCGGCCGCCTTCTCGGCCACCTCATGGCGGCGAGCCTTGGCCTGGCGGGCCTCCTCAGCCATGGTGGCCTGCTCCCGTAGAAGCTCCACCTCGGCCTGGAGCCGGCCCTTGTCGTCGACCAGCTGGCCGCGCTGCTGGTCCGCCTCGACCAGGGCCTGCTGCGTCTCCACCACCTTGGCGGCCTCCGCCTTAAGAAGCTCCACCTCGGCCTCGAGGCGGCTCTTGTGACCCGCCAGCTGCTCGTGCAGCCGGTTGGCCTCGTCAAGAGATCGCCAGGCCGCGGCCGCCTCCGCCTTCGCCTGCGCCGCCTCGACGCCGAGACGACCAGAATCAGCAACAAGCCGGTCATAGTGATGACCAGCCCGGAATAGCCGGGTCCGCCAAGGCAGCACCTCGGATGCGAAGAAGAAGAACTCAGCAGAAAGAAAGAAAAAGACAAGACTTAAGATTTGGCCCAACTGTTACACAGTTGGCCCGAATCTCGGGGGCTACACCCAATGGGTGCACTAGCGTGCCCCCACTAGAAGAAAAGAACACAACAAAGTACCTGCGGCGACGCGAAGCTCCTCCTCCTAGGCGACAAGCTGCTCCTTGAGCTCCTGATGTTTGCCTAGGAGCAGGTTGAAGGCGGCAACCCCGAAGGCGTCAAGGTGCTGAAAAAGAAGACCAAAGTCAACACAAGGACAACGCTCCTAAGGTTCGACCCAACTACTACATAGTTGGCCCAAACCTCGGGGGATACACCCAGTGGGTGCGCTGGCGCGCCCCCACGAAGATGAAATCACAAGAAAGCAAGAAGGAAAGAAGAACTTACCAAGACGAAGCACTCCAAGTCGCGCGTCCGCTCCACCTCGGCCTGGGCAAAGGCCTCAAGCCGCTCCATCCGACCTCGAAGGCGGCGGCTAACGGCATCTAGCGCCGCCTCCTCCTGGGTTTGGGGCCAAAGACGGCCGCGCCCCCGGTTTGCGCGGGCGGCGGCTCGGCGCCCTCCCGGATGGAGCACCAAGGCACGCCCACCATTAGCGCTTGCGACGCGGCCAACACCTCCTCCGACGCCCCTCCAGGCGTCGTCACCTCCTCGAACACCGGGATGCCTTGTGCTGCCACCTCAGGCACCGCCGCCTGTGGTGCCTCCTCCACAACCGGTGCCGCTTCCGGTGCCACAACCTGCGGTGCCTCCTCCAAAGTGACGCCGCCTCCATCGCCATCGGTCCCCGCACGCTCGACCACGTCGGCCTGCGGCAGGGTTCCATCCCCCACTTCCACGACCTCCTGGTCGAGGACCACCACCTTAGCCCGGCCTCCGCGGCCGCTCCCTCAGTGTCGACGGCTCAAAAACCGTCGCCGCCACCACCGTGCCCTCTGGCATCTCGCGCCAGGCCGGCTTCGCGCCGCCTCGCGCCCATGCCGCCGCCGTGTCGGTCCAAGCCCGGACCGACACCGCCTCCAAGGCCTCAGCGTCATCCGGGTCCAGGCCGAGGTCCAAGTTGCCCCGTCCCTCCTCCCCGGCCAGGCCGGCGCGGTCGGACCGTCTCCTACGGGATGCGCCCCCCTCGGCAGCCGCGGCCTACGCCGCCGCCCTCGCCAGCGTGATCGGCGACCTGAAAAAAAAGAAAAAGAAGAATGAGCAAGCAAGAAAGAAGACTTACCCCGACAAGACTGGGACCAGGGTCGGCTTCCCGCGCCTCTTCTTGGCCGGCCTCCCAGGCTCGGCCGGATCCTCCGTGCGCTTTGAGGCCCGGGGTCGCAGCACGATGCTGTCCTTCCCGTGTGGGTGGCTCGGCGCCGCCCCATGCGAGGACCCGGCTCCGCCCGCCTCGCCGCCTCCCCCGCCCAACGCCGCTACATCATCAACTGGCGTCAGCGTCGCCAACGCCGCAACATGCCCAAACGATCCAAAGACAAATGTAGAAGAGAAAGACTCGAAGCTTACCCACGTGACGCCCAGCGCCGGCGTCAGACTCGGCCACCTCCTTGCCGCCGTGAGCCGCGGGCTCCTATGGCGCCATCGGCGCCACCTGCAACGGAGCCCGGGCGTAAGGGTGCCGACTCGCATTCAGAAATATCTCCCGCGACGCGTCGGGACGAATGAGAAGATGCGCGGTGGAAACGTAGCAGGACCAGATGCTCACCTGCGGCGCCGGGTTCGCCTGGTTGTACGGCGCCTTGCCGAATCGCCAGTCCTCTCCAAGGTTGGCCTTGGAGATGTCGTTCACGCCTCGTGCAACCTGCTCCGCAGACAGCCACGTGGATCCCATTCGGTTGGGATCCTGAAGCCCGATCATCTCGCTGATGAGGCAGGAGTGCCTCTGAAGTGGGAGAACCCGGTGGGTGATGAACGCGACGGGGAGGTCAGTGCCAGTGAGCCCCTCCTGCATCCTCATCATCGTGACCCGCTCGTAGAGGTTGACAATCTCCTGCGACGGGCGCCGGAGCGAGTAGCCCCAGTTTGTTTTCGCCCGCGGCGGCGCGACAGCAAAGGGGGGAAGGTTGATGTGGTCCGCGCCATGGTTGCGGACGTAGAAGAAGGAGTTCTGCCACTTCTAGGCGGAATCCTCGAGCGGGATCTTGGGGAAGTCCGCCCCCGACTGCTTCGAGATGATGGCGGCCCCGTAGTCGGTGAACTCTTTGGCCGACGGGCCCTGCTGCTTCAAGGAGAAGAAGCGCGCCCAGAGATCAATGGTGGGCTCGACCCCCAGGTACCCTTCACACAGGCTCACGAAGCCGGAGAGCTGGACAATGGCGTCGGTGCCGAGATGGTGCGCCTGGAGCCCGAAGAACTCCAAGAACCCGCGGAAGAAAGTGCTCGCCGGAAACCCGAAGCCGCGCTCAAAATGCGTGAGGAAGACGACGCGCTCCTGGCCCTCAGGCCGGGGCCTCTGCTCGCCGTGCGGCAGACGGAGGCTGACGTCCGTCTCCCGCGGCAGGCGCCGCGAGGACCGAAGGTAGGTGATGTTGTCGTGGGTGACAGTCGATCCAATCCAGGAGCCCGATGGCAGCGACATCACCGGAAGAAGAAGAGGAAGAAGGACGATGGAGAAGGTCTCTACTCAAGGCCGCGGGTGCATCTGTGCGTCGGTGGCAAGAAGCAGAGCGAGAGCAAGGGGACAGGAGGGCGCGAGCGAGAATAATGTCCGCCGCCCCCTTGCCCCCCTCAATTTATAACCCTTCATTCAAACATGGGGGAGTGGGATCGTCTACACGCGCTCGTTCCACTACCCTGCAATGAGTGCACATGTACACACGCACTAACTGCGCGGGGAAGTGCAACCGCCCCCAGACGCCGCAGTAAATCTGCACGGGTGGCCAAGGGTGCGCGGCGGCGGGCCCCGGCCCGTCGCCCAGTCCCGTCATGCGTGTGGCCTGTCAGGCCCCTCCGACTTCCGGGCACCACGTGGCGCGTGCGCGAAGCCCGAGGGATCGCCTCAAGATTTGACGGACTCCTCGGTTCCCGCCACGGCCGGAATGCCGCGATCCGGTTTCCGAGAAAACCGGCAGACAGTGGGTGTTGCCAGACCCGGCGTTCGCAGATTCTGCCTTGCTCATGGGGGAAGCTTCGAAGGCCCACTCATCCGAAGACGACGGACCTTCACAGCTTCGGGGACTACTGTCGGGGGGATGAACCCCAGGCAAGCAACGGAACCTGGATCTATTACAAAAACAGCAGGGCTCGCATCGCCCCACAAACCGGCGTGCGCCAGGCCGGGTCGCTCGACCCGGCAAGACGCGCAACCCGGCCAAGACCCTCGACTCGGCAAGGTACCTCGACTTGGCCGCAGCAGCTGGGGCAAGGCCACTCAGCCCAGCGCAACCTTGGCTTCCCCAGCAAGCCAACCCACCTGTGGCATCCACGGCAACCTAGCCACGGGTCAGCTCCCATCCCATCCAGGCCGTACGATGGGACGAGACCTCAATCACCGATGACCAAGACTACAGTGCCCCCGCCCATGCCTGTGGTCAGCTAGAGCGTGGCAACAGTGCCCCTTACCTACCCGCTGACCAGGGCTGGGACGGCAACAGTGTTCCCGCCCTTACCGTTGACGACAGCAAGCGGCGGCTTGACGGAGAACGCTGTGCGCGGCTCGACTCGGCCACGCCATGAAAATTGACAAGACGGCGCACAGTCCCCCTAGGCATGCAGGGCCCGCACCTAGGGGAACCCGGCGAACCACAAGCCCCCAAGTGGGACCCAGCCCGGCACCCCCGCCGCCGACAATACAGACCCACCGACTCGGCATATTACCATTGTAACCCTGGGTGGGTTGATCTATAAAACCCCCCAGGAGTCCACGCCCACAGGGGCATGAGAGGTAAGATCCCCGGCATGCAAAAGCAAGCAAGATAGGACTAGCCACTACATAGCAACACCAGAGAGAAGGAGCAGCATGAGCCTTGGCGAGCCTCCTTCCTCCCCCATACAGCTCCAGGAGCGACATTGTACTATCGACGATCCAACTAAACTCGGCAGGACTAGGGGTGTTATCTCTCCGAAGAGCCCCGAACCTGGGTATGTCCGGCATCCCGCACCCGCGCATATCAACCTCGCCTCCGAAGCCCACCAGCGCCCTCGAGCCTCCTCCTCTCTTTAGCCATCCCTTGGCATCTGCCGTGCGCCCACCACGACACATAGCTTTAGTTCTATGTTTATTCAATTTTTTCTTTGCTTTTTTACAATTTTTTAGAAATTGTGATCACTTAAAATGTTCTATGTGTATTTACAAAATTATTCACGTAGTTTATAGAAATGTTGACACCTTTTTAATAAATTATTTATACAATTATAAAAATGTTCATGACATTTAATAAATTATTTGAACCATTCAAAAAAATGTTCATGACATTTATCAAATTCTTTGTAAAATTGAATAGAATTGTTCACAAGTTTTAAAAAATTATGATATTTTACAAAAAATAATTTGCCATGCTAAACTTTGTTCGCGGATTTTTTTAAAATGTTTATGTCCTATATAAAACTATTTGTAAATTTTAAAAATGTCCGAAACATTTATAAGATATACACATGCTTATAAAAAATCATGATGTTTTCAAAATGTTATCCTGTTTAAAAGATGTTCATGACATTTTTAAAAATGTTCACCAAAATCTCACTTTATGGCTTTGAAAGACCACAAATGAAGCCCCGCCCTAAATACAGGAACAAGACAAAAAGTCGATGAACCATTGGTGGGGCTATGGCAATATATAACTCGAAAGCATAATAATGGTACTTAATTATCTTGTCAAAATATGACCAAGTTGGATCATACCATGTCGTAAAGTTGTATAGACCGATCAAGATATTCATTCAATGACTGATTCCATATCATCATCTCAAATGGGATGCTAGGCCACTTGAAATAGAATGTGTTATTTCAAAATCTTGTACATCATGCCCTAGAATATAATAGTTGATATATAGATAACATTTCCATTTTTCACTAGGCATCACATAAAGATAATAGATAGCCACATTACTTTAATCAACCTTGCGACTGTCAAACGGTGGCAATGTTTAACTCCTATATATAGCTTACCTCCTTTGAACAAATATTATTGTTACATCCAATTTAAGTTGAGTCCTACAAGTGATGGTTGATGGGCAGTGGTGATGCCCCCCCCCCCCCACACACACACAGTAAAAGAAGTTTGCAAGGTGGGTTGCTGGAAGTTTATTTATGTTTTCTATAGTGTTCTTTGGGAGAAGATACACTATTATGATGGGACGTTGAAGGCAAAAGAGTGGTGCTTATCGCTCAATGACATCTTGGTGTCGGCCCAAAGCCAAAACCAAATCCACATGGGTGTTGAAGGTCAACTAGATCGGAGAAGATTGGAGTCTTTAGGGTTGCTAGCTCTCAATATTCGGATGTGGAACTCAGTTAGGGTGCCACTTTGGTTATTGCTATTAATTGCTCTTAGACTTGCGTAGCGGTGTTGTTGTGGTGGTAACATCAGGTGTGTAGGCGGTATCTTATATCCCATCACTACTACTTGGAACAAAGTTAGTGGGTGTGTGGCATAGGCTTATAGCAAAGGTTATACACCGACTAGGCTCACAAGCCATTATTTTTTGAAAGGTTCAGCTACTTCTTTGGAGAACGGCTCAGTTATATGTGAAGAAGGGTGTCAAGAAGAAGTGCTTGGCTCATGGAGTGTCAAGGGCAACACTGCTTCTGAAACTCCCCAAATCTCAAGCCTCGCAAGGTTCCCTGGATCCCAATACCCAGCCTCCAAAGAACCATAGTTCCTTTGAAGGGGGGGGGGGGGGGTGTGCCTCTCCTCTTGATTTTATTCAAGTGAGTGTGAATGAGAGTACATGCCCATGGGAACTATTCATAGCCTAGGCTAGGGTCCTTTAGAAATGACCAAGGCTACCCTACAAGGTGGTAGGTAGGAGGTGTATTTAGGTAAGAATTGGTCCATTAATCCATGGTGGACTAGGTGAGAGAGGGTCCATAGTCCATGGTGATTCTCCTTCTCATCCCTACACCATGGCAGGCCTTTGGATTCATGGGCATATTTTAATCATGGGTTCCTTTACTTCTCATTTCCTACTTTGACTTGTCTTTTGTTTGCCCCCCCCCCCCCCTTTGACTTGTTGACCATGATTAATTGCTTGAACTATTGTTGACTTCATTTGATGTTTATTGTTTGCCAAGTGGATGCCATGTAAGACTAGGTGGGATCCCACTAGTATTTAACTTTTCCTACAACAAATAGCCCAAGCTTTATCTTCATAATATTGCCTTTCTAGAATTCCCTTGCCATATACATTGTCCCACATAGTTGTAATTCAGAGAACCTGCATCTCCTCGTAATACCCTAAAATCGATGAATTGTTTACATTCTGCGCTAACTCAATTTAAAAATATAATGTAGTTTCACTGTCCAAATTCATGCTTTGATCATCAATTGGTCTAATGGTTTGAAGTTTATGTTACAAATAATAGGCATCATTAGATTAGTATTCAAATGCTTTGTACTATAATTATGATTTTGTGAACATTTAATAAATATTATTTGAGAAATTTACGGTCAAAGCATAAATACGAACAATCAGACTGTGCCTTACATTTTGGAACAACGGGAGTAGCATGTTGACCCTCCTCTAGTCAACATTCTTTATCCTTCTTATAGTTTATTCGCAATGCCAACAAAAGGGCGCCACTATGTAAAGTCTAAAGGTGAATAAAAGCAAATAAACCGAACAAAGCAAAACCAAATTGTTGATTTCTTTTGGTAAAAAAGCAACAAAAATTATTGAGCAGTAGGTTTCACAATCAAAAGAACACACTCTAACTTTTGCATATATTACAAAATAACTTGATCATAGTTCATTCGAGGCCAAGGAAGTTAAATATAGGATTCAAGATAAAGAACAGGAATTGACATAGTTCCATGTAAAAGATTAACATAACAGGAGCATGCGTAAAGTAAAATGATAGATCTATGCAGAAACAGGACTGGGATTTTAGAGATGCCCTTATAGCATATCTCATAGCAGAACGGGATGCAAGCAGGAACATGCTATGATGTAAAACTTTATCATAGATATAGGAAATTGGAAATAATATATCAAAATCAATAAATAGGTAATCACATTTCAATAACATGAATTTAGTTTTAAAAGGACCCTACAGGATGAAATATGAAAAGAAATACGTATCTAAATTTGGAAAATCATCACTCAAAAAAGGTTACAATTGTAGATATAAAATGAAATCAGAAAAGGAAGACTATTTAGAAGCCATTAAAAATATGAAAAAAATGATGGCAATTGGGGCGTAGGAGTTGAAAGGAGTACCATTGCCCATGATGTCGAAGGAGAAGTTACTAGACTGCCGACCAATTAGAAGGACCTGCGATGAAAACAATTGAATTGAGTTTGAGAGTAGGAAAAATTCAAGGCTTGTGTATTTGAAGTTCCTAAATGAAGATGCATTAACCCAAAGGTTTTCGAGTTGATGAGTCAAACAGTAGCTATGGGATAGCGAGTCTTGACTAGTCAAGACTCATGGTCGACTAGTCGACATGAGTTACTAGGGGAGGAGCAGACCTGCAGCAACCCGCGGCAACCAGGGGAGGAGCAGATCAGTAGCCTTAGCAACCAGGGGAGGAGCAGACCACCAGCAGCAGCAACCAGGGGAAGAGCGGCAACAACCAGGGGAGGAGCAGGCCAGCTTGCGGCGGCGCTGGCCAGCACGGAGGTGGCGATTTCGGATCTCCATGAGTCATTGGCTCGAGAGGCGGCGCAACGTGTGAGCTCATGTGCATGAGCTAGCACTGAGCAAGCTCCCAGATTTCTGAATAGAAATTTGACATTGAGAGAGATGCAGAAGGCAGGGAAGGGAGAGGAAGAGGTAATCACCGGCAATCTTCGGCGCCACTCCGATGACGTGGAAAGGTGGCGACGCAAAACAACCGCGGGCCAATGAGGATGCCGAGCGGTGATGTAGCATGGATCGGCGGGTGCAAGACTGGCTCTGAGGGCCGAGATCAGGCAGCGTTGGGTACTAGCGTAGCTAGTTGGTTGGGCAAGCAGGCGCAGCGATCTAATATGTTGCATCTGCTCCCGACGGCCAGATCTAAGTGGTTGTGGCTGTGCAGTTGGAGGAAGGACGACGGACTGGTTGCGGCACATGGATCTCGATGTAGTTGAGGAGACAAGTGGCGGGGGGAGGAAAACAAGGGTTTTATCTCCCTACTAATTAGGGTTTCTCCAAATGGAAGGCGGAGCCTCCCTTATATAGAAAATGGGGCTTCAGTTCTGTTTGGGCTTGTTTTGGAGGGTATTTGGTCGGCTAGATTGCCATGGGGATGAGACAGAAAAAAGTCCTTGTTAGCAGTTTCTCAATTTCTTTTTATTCAATCATGCCTTATGCTTCATATAATAAAGCCTTATCTCTATATTTTCTCACACTTTTTATGTTTTTTTTAAATTTTATTAAAAATACATTTAAAAAAAACACTAAAAATGTCCAATGTGTATTTATAAAAAACATCCATGTAGTTTAAAGAAATGTTCACACATTTTTATTTAAATTGTTATACAAATTGTAACAGTGTTCATGACCTTTACCAAATTATTTGAACCGTTCAACAAAAAAGTTTACATTTAACAAATTACTTAAACCATTTAAGAGAAATGTTCACACGTTTCAAAAGATCATAATATTTTTAAAATTGCCCGTGTCATGCCCAACTTTGTTCGCGCAAATTTAAAAATGTTTATGGCACATATAAATTGTTTCTAACCATTTAAAAAATGTTCAAAACATTTAGAAAATTCACATGTTTATCAAATGTTAAAAAATCATGAAAAAATTGTTCACCCGTTTTTATATGTTCATGACATTTTAAAAAATGTTCATGAAAATCTCACTTAATGGCTTTGAAAGACCAAAATTAGAGCCCGCCCCTAAACACAGGAACGAGAAAATGTCGATGGACCATTGGTGGGGCTGCTTCAATAAATAACTCGAGAGCATAATAATGCTCTTAATTACCTTGTCAAAAAGGCCCCTTAGATATCATCAAGTTGGATCATACCACCCCATAGAGTTGTATAGGCCGATCGAGATACTCATCCAATAACTGACTTCATATCGCCATCTCAAATGGGACATTAGTCCACTGGAAATAGCATATGTGATTTTACAATGTTGTACATCATGCCCTAGAATCAAATATTGGTTATAGATAACATTTCACTTCTTCACTAGGCATCACATAATGGTAATATATAGCCACATAACTCTATTAAACCTTTCGACTGCCAGAAGGTGCCAGTATTTAACTCTTATATATTGCTTACCTCTTTTGAACAACTATCGTTAAATTCAATTTAAATTTTAATTAATCTAAAAGTTCAGAAGATCTCTTATCTAAAAAGTTATCTGGAAAATCAAATATAATTATAGATGTTCACCGACAATAGAATACAAATAATAAATAACAATTTTTGTAGTTATTTCTTCTAATTTGTACTTAAAAGAAGATGATATCACTGGTACAGCGAGGTGCTATACAAACGGATTTTAACCTCTTTCCATGACGGCATTCTGAACCGTCGCCTAGTGAGTGACTGTGATGGGGGGGGGGGGGGTCCTCCCCACACGACCAGAAACCGTCGGGGATAGCGAGCCTTGATGCATACAGTTGTTCCTATAAAACCATTTCTGATATCTCGAATATTCCAAACACTTCATCCTTTTTACTCGTTTGTACTCGCATGGACATCACAGTCAGAGTTCTGTGGTTTTACCTAAAACCAGACACATTCCACGCATGGGAGTTTTTCAGCCACTGTCGGGGGAATGACCCCCGGGTACCCCAAAGGCGGCGAAGCAACGCTTCAAGCCATCGGGGCAGCCCACGCCCCTCAGTCTGGCTGCTCCGACCGGCTCGCCGCCCGGTCACTCCAGGCGGCCCCCTGTCCGACTGCCCCGCCATCCGGCTGCCCGGCCGGCTGCCCGGAGTCAACTGCGACATCACATCCGAAACCGACAAGACAACGACGAGACCGCCACACCGTGGGCATGCCTGGCCACTATTGCTGCATACGTGTACACTGTTCACCCACAATCATGTATAGTGTAGTCACCACCAATAGTGTATCTTGTCCCCGAGGCACCAGTATGTAAACTGACCCAGGGGAGCTCACACTCTCACGCATGCACACACCCATCTATCCATCCTCTCAGACTCACACACACACATGAGCACTCACATCCTCTGACGGGCATACATGCCATAGGCTAGCCGGCCACAAGGCACACAGGCCACGCATATTTAAGAAGCCAGATACCTACTACACTGAGCTCAGATACAGCTCCAGGAGCAACTCTGTATCAGATATACCACAGATATACAGACATGCAGGAGTAGGTGTATTATCTCTTCGGAGAGCTCTGAACCTGAGTAAACCACCGCGTGCTACTCGCATCCCCGTCCCTGGATATTCCACGGCAGTCTTGCCTTCACCTCAAGCCACCCCGTGGCATCTGTCGCCTCGTGATCCCTCCTGCCGACTGACGCGAGAATATCATGATAGTTGGCGCCCACCATGGGGCAAGCTGCTATTGGGACCGCAGTCCAGGCGGGACCCTTTTTCGTCAGCTCCGCCGCGACATCGCCGTCATCTCTCCTGCCATGCTCGAGGGCTCGACATCAACTCGCCCCCGAGGCGGCCACACGAGGCGGTGTACCTTCGTCGGTGGCCTCGCTATCTTCGTCACCTCGGTCGTGACATCGTCGTCGCCTCTCCGGTTGCACTCGTGGGCTCGACATCGAGTCACCCACAGGGCGGCCGCGCAGAGCGGCGCGTCCTCATCGTCGGTCTCGCTATCTTCGCCATCTTCGCCGCAACATCAGCGCCGTCTCTCCGACCGCGCTCGAGGGCTCAACATCAGCTCGCCCCCGGGGCGGCCGCACGGAGCGGCGCGTCCTCGTCGTCGGCCTCTTTGTCACCAACGCTGTGACGTCGGCCGTCCGGCGCGAGTTCCCCATTGCTTCGTCCGCGCGCATGCATCGCATGGGCTATGGCCAGACGCAAGTCAGTCAAAACTCATACACTAAGCTCCAGCTCTGTCCCATTCATCCCACTCCTCGCTACTCTACACTTCGCAAGCTCACCCACGGCGCCGCAGCCTCGCGGTACCTGCAGCCCCCCTTCATGGCAAGGCCACGCCCCGGCCGAGCTCCCTACGGCTCTCGTCCGCAGCCGGGCACCCGCTCCACCGCTACGTTTTGCTCCGGCACTCTGGTGGTGTTTTTCCCTGCCTTCCCTGCGAGCTCTCCCGCCGCTGTAGCTACTGTTGCGTCTCGTTGTAGCTGTAGCTGCACACGCCTCACTGCAGCTATGGTTATTGTCATGCAGCGCTTCGCTATAGCATAGCAGCTACCACACCTCGTTGTCGCCCTTGTGCATGCACGCGCTCGTGCATGGCCAGCTAGCTAGCTAGCAAACCGAATGTGGATGTAGCGGCGTGCTAAGCTAGCTTGGCTTGTGTGCACGCGTCGCGCTCGCGCCAGCCGTGCGAACCTCGCCGTCACTCCGACCAGCAACGCCGTTCACCTCGCCATCTTTGACCTCGCGACCGCGCATGGTTCGCCCTGGCCTCTGCACCGTCGGCGCAGGAGTAATTGACAAAAAACTACCACATTTCACGTATCCGTCCCACAGAACTACCACATTTTGAAAACTGACCAAAAACTTCAGATTAGTGATAATTTCGTGACAAAAAACTATCATTTTCGTAAAATAGCTATTTTAGACGGTTTAAACACGTTTATGACAGGAGGGGCCCGTTTGTCAGGCTGACGTGGCGGAAATCACCAACTCGGTTTATTTTGACTGCCATGTTGACCGTTATGGCGGGTGGGGCCCATATGTCATTCTTCTTCTTCCTCCTCTTTCCCTCTCTGACATTTTAACAAACACTTCATGTGCATCATTCGAGCACACATGTGGTCGGGCAGGGCGTCGCCGCTCCTCCGCCATCGCATCCACCCAGCCCGTTGCCGGAGTGGTCCGTCCATGCCAAAGACCTCCTCCTCCGCGCGAAAGAAGCCGGCTCCGGCGCCCTCAGGCCAGTGCTCGCCCGCGCCGCCCGCGAGCACCTCCTGTCCTATGCTCCATGCGCTCCTCCTCCTCGTCCTCTTCTCGACGGCCAGCGTCCAGAACGCGTCCAGCTCCGGTGTCGTGCCCTGTCCGCTGCTGGACCCGGGGACGCCGCCGATGAACCTCGGGTGGAGCGTGCGGCTGCGCATCGCGCACGGCATGGCGAGAGGCCTGGCATACCTCCACGACAAGAGCCTGCCGACCTGTCGCCGCCGCCGCCCGGAGCAGGAGGAGGGGCGAGCCAATTGGCCGGCGTCGGGCCTTCCTCCTCCGCCGAGGCGGCCGCGCATTACCGGGCACCGAGGCGGCGAAGACCACGACGAAGCCGAGCACCAAGTGGGACGTGTACTAGTTCGCCATGGTGCTGCTGGAGCTAGTGGCCGAGCGAGCGCTGACGAGCATGGAGCTCTGCCAGTGGGCGGCGGGGGAGGACAAGGGGCAGCAGGCGTTCTTGCTGGCCGACGCGGCGCTGCGGGGGGAGATGGAGGGCAGGGAGGAGACGCTGGCGAGCTGCCTGAGGCTGGGGTTCGCGACCAGGCTCGCGGCGGCCAACGCCACGAGCTTGCAGACAAGGCCACCGGCGACGCGGTAGGGCGAGCTCCGCGTCCTCGACAGCGTGCCCATGCTCTGTTTCACCACGCGGGTACGAACACCAAGTGTTCGTTGAAATGCTTAAGAGAGAAAGAGGATGAGGAAGAAGAAGGTAGATGCTGACATGTGGGACCTACCTGTAATAACGGTTAATCTATCTGTTGAAATAAACGGAGTTAACTTTTCCGCCACGTCAGCTCTGACACGCGGGTCCCGCATGTCATAAACAGGTTTAAAATCATAAAAACGGTCATCAACTCAACCTGGTAGTTTTTTGTCACGAAATTATCACTAATCTGGAGTTTTTGGTCAGTTTTCAAAATGTGGTAGTTCTGTGGGACGGATATGTGAAATGTGGTAGTTTTTTGTCAATTACTCTCGGCGCAGCCTCATCCCCACCGCAGCTCCACGCGCCCGATGGCCTCGCGTCAGCAGCCCCACGTGCTCGCCGCGCAGCTATCCCCTGTTGCACTTCGGCTCTGATCATGTGCGTCAACGCAGCGGCCCACCCCCTCTGCCCGCGCTCCCCTGCGCGCATCCACCGCTCCGCAACCCCGCCGGTCGCGCGCGCGTTGCCGATGTTTGCCTTGCGCCGCATCGCCCAGTTGGCCTCCAGCGAGCGTGCCCGGCCACTGCCTCGCCTCCGACCTCCACGCGGCCCCTCTACGACGCCTCACCTACGATCCACGCCGGCTCCCCGCGCCACTGCGCCCCTGGACGCTCTGCCTCGCTTGGCCGCCTCACGGGCTCCCGCAGCCGTCCACCCGTGGCTTCCTACCTGCTACTGCTCTCCACCAACCGCGCTACCGCGTCGCGCGCGCTGGCGACGCACATCCGCGGCCGGCTGTCTTCCCCGCCGCATGCCCCGCCCTCGCGCCTGGCCGCCTCCCGCGCCTTCGCGCGCCGCCTCGCGGCACCCACTCCGCCACCATGGCTGAATGCCGTAGCCGGCCCGGCCCCCTCCGCGCTGGCCCCGCCAAATGTCACGCCTCCGGCCGGCCCTTGGCCGACTCCCGCGCGCCCCGGCTACGTCGTAGCCCCGCTCCGGCCTGCTGCATTGGCCATGCGCGCCAGCCGTCACCCGCGCTCCTGGCCGCCTGGGGCCCTCCCACGCTTGCCGCCCACAGCCCGAGCCGCCTTCCGCGCCTAGCCGGCGTCGACCCCTACCCCCATCTGGCCGCTTGCGTCACGCGCCCGCCTGTTTCACGCCTTGCTGACGCCGCCTCCCGCGCGGCTTGGCACCATCCCGGGCCGGCTCCCGCGCCCGCCTGTTTCACGCCTTGCTTACGCCGCCTCCCGCGCGGCTTGGCACCATCCCGGGCTGGCTCCCGCGCCAGCCTACTGCACGGCCCCGCCCGCTCCGTCCGCATCCGGCTGCCGGCTCCCTGCCATTCCTGTGGTCGTTGCTATCCGACAGTCCGGGTGAGAAGAAACAAGAAAGGAAGAAGTCGGCTGCCCCATGCAGGAAACAGAGAAGAAAAGTCAACAGCCGGCTTTAAAAAAAGGGGCTTCCGTCCAGCTGCCAGCAGCCGGCCATAGAGAGAAAAATGTCCGGGAAGAAAGATTTCGTCCGGCTGCAGTAGCCGGCCAAAGAAAAAAAGAAAAAATGTTTGCCTGCCATCCGCCTGCTTCGCCACTTAGGCGGCCAGTCGTGACCCCCTGCCTGCGTCACCGTCCGGCCAGCTTGCATCATCACCTAGCCGATCGGTCTCCACGCCGCCTCCGATGCCTGGCTAGCTGAAGAGCCAGCCCGGCCTCCTGTCCACCTTGACGCCCGTTTGGTCGGACCTAGGTAGCCGGGACCCCCCTCTTCCAGCACCCGGAGGCTCGAAGGTTACACCCAGCGGGTGTGCCGGCGCGCTCCGCGAGCGCCAAGCCGCGTCGGCTATCTTCTTCAACCCCCGCCTCGTCTACGTCAAAGCAATGTGAGCTCCTCACCCACATATTTTTGCACAACGCAAACACGGATAACCTCGGGCGATGCTCGTGGGGCTATCTCTGCATTTTATCACAGTTACATCATTGTTCACACAGGCGCCAGCCATAGTTAGCCCGGAGGCTGGCCGCTTCGCCTGAGACATTAGTTCCCGCAGACAGCTTAGTAGCGTGCGTGGTACCAAAGCCTCACTCTTGTCTCAGCTACAGACCGCAGAGCGGCTGCCCAGCTAGCAAGAGCAAACGCTGGAGGCCACCCACACGAAACACGTCTGGGGATTAAACGGTTTTGGCGACCCGGATATCTGCTCGGCCGAATCCGCTCCTCATCAACAACAAGACCCTCCGACCAACTTTTCCAAGTTGCCCGGAGGCACGGAGGCTACACCCAGCGGGTGCGCTTGCGCGCCCCCACTCAGAACATGTCGCGCCTGTTGCACGCCCGCCGCCGGCTGCAACCGGCCCCTTGATGCCATCTTCTACGCCAACAACCGCGAAAAGCCTCCACCCAACTTTTTCAAAATTGCGCGAAGGCTCGGAGGCTACACCCAGCGGGTGCGCTCACGCGCCCCCACCGGAAGCAAGCCCCGTCGGCTGCTGCCGCAGCCGGCCGTCGTCAGTATCTTCTACATCGACGCCCGCTAAAAAACCTCCGCCCAACTTTTCCTGCCCGGAGGCTCGGAGGCTATTGTCGGGGGAATCACCCTCGGGTATAGAAAAGGCGGTGAAGCAACGCTTCAAGACATCGGGGCGGCCCATGCCTCTCAGTCCGGTTGCTCCGACCGGCTCGCCGCCCGGTCGCTCCAGGCGGCCCCTTGTCCGAGTGCCCCGCCATCCGGGTGCCCGGCCGGCTACGCCAACCAGCCGACTGCTTGGAGTCAACTGCGACATTACATCCGACACCGGCAAGACAACAAGACAGCCACCCTGTGGCCATGCCTGGCCACTATTGCTGCATAGGTGTACACTGTTCACCCACCATCATGTATAGTGTAGAGCCACCACCAATAGTGTATCTTGTCCCTGGGCACTAGTATATAAAGTGACCCAGGGGAGCTCACACTCTCACGCATGCACACAGCCATCCATCCATCCTCTCAGGTTCACACACACGCATGAGCACTCACATGCTCTCACGGGCATACATGCCATAGGCTAGCCGGTAACAAGGCACACAGGCCACCCATATTTATGAAGCAAGATGTCTACGACACTGAGCTCAGATACAACTTCAGGACCAACTCTGTACCAGATATACCACAAGTATACAGACATGCAGGAGTAGGGGTATTATCTCTCCGGAGAGCCCCGAACCTTATTAAACCACGGCATGCTACTCGCATCCCCGTCCCCGGATATTCCATAGCAGTCTTGCCCTCACCTCAAGCCTCCCCATGGCATCTGTCGCCTCATGACTCCCCCTGCCGACTGACGCGAGAATACCACGATAGTTGGCGCCCACCATGGGGCAAGCTGCTGATGGAACCGCGGTCCGAGCGGGACCTTTTTTCGTCAGCTCTGCCGCGATGTCGCCGCCATCTCTCCAGCCACACTCGAGGGCTAGACATCAACTCGCCTCCGAGGCGGCCGCGCGAGGCAGCATACCTTCGTCGGTGGCCTCGCCATATTCGTCACCTCCATCGTGATGTCGCCATCGCCTCTCCGGCAATGCTCGTGGGCTCGACATCGACTAGCCCCCAGGGCGGCCGCGTAGAGCGGCGCGTCCTCATCGTCGGCCTTGCTATCTTCGCCATCTCCGCCGCAACATCGGCGCCATCTCTCCGGCCCACTCGAGGGCTCGATATCAGCTCGCCCCCGAGGTGGCTGCGCAGAGCGGTGATACGTCTCCAATGTATCTATAATTTTTTATTGTTGCATGCTATTATATTACCCCTTTTCGTTGTTTATGGGCTTTATTTTACACATTTATATCATTTTTGGGACTAACCTACTAACCGGAGGCCCAGCCCGTATTGCTGTTTTTTTGTCTATTTCAGTATTTCGAATAAAAGGAATATCAAGCGAAGTTCAAACGGAATGAATCCTTCGGGAGCGTGATTTTTGGAACGAACGTGGTCCAAAGGACTTGGAGTGCAAGCCAAAAAGCAGCCGAGGCGGCCACGAGGGTGGGCGGCGCGCCCACCCCTACAGGGCGCGCCCCCTGTCTCGTGGGCCCCTCGGGCGGCCACCGACCTACTTCTTCCTCGTATGTATACCCACGTACCCCGAACACATCCAGGGAGCCAACAAAAAACAATTTCCACCACCGTAACCTTCTGCATCTGCGAGATCCCATCTTGGAGCCTTCGTCGGCGCTCCGCTGGAGGGGGAATCGACCATGGAGGGCTTCTACATTAACACCATAGCCCTTCTGATGAGTTGTGAGTAGTTTACCACAGACCTTCGGGTCCATAGTTATTAGCTAGATGGCTTCTTCTCTCTTTTTGGATCTCAATACCATGTTCTCCCCCTCTCTTGTGGAGATCTATTCAATGTAACTCTTTTTGCGGTGTGTTTCTCGAGATCCGATGAATTGTGGGTTTATGATCAAGTTTATCTATGAGAAATATTTGAATCTCCTCTGAATTCTTTTATGTATGATTGAGTTATCTTTGCAAGTCTCTTCGAATTATCAGTTCGGTTTGGCCTACTAGATTGATCTTTCTTGCCATGGGAGAAGTGCTTAGCTTTGGGTTCAATCTCGCGGTGTCCTTACCCAGTGATAGCAGGGGTTGCAAGGCACGTATTGTATTGTTGGCATCGAGGATAAAAAGATGGGGTTTATATCATATTGCATGAGTTTATCCCTCTACATCATGTCATCTTTCTTAATGTGTTACTCTATTCTTATGAACTTAATACTCTAGATGCATGCTGGATAGCGGTCGATGTGTGGAGTAATAGTAGTAGATGCAGGCAAGAGTCGGTCTACTTGTTGCCGACGTGATGCCTATATACATGATCATGCCTAGATAATCTCATAATTATTCGCTTTTCTATCAATTGCTCGACAGTAATTTGTTCACCCACCGTAATACTTATGCTATCTTGAGAGAAGGCACTAGTGAAATCTATGGCCCCCAGGTCTATATTTTATCATATAAGCTTTCAACCTACTTTTATTTGCATCTTACTTTTCCAATCTATATCATAAAATATCAAAAATATATTTATCTTATCATACTATCTCTATCAGATATCACTTTCGCAAGTGGCCGTGAAGGGATTGACAACCCCTTTATTGCGTTGGTTGCGAGTTCTTTGTTTGTTTGTGTAGGTGCGTGGGACTTTTGCGGAGCCTCCTACTGGATTGATACCTTGGTTCTCAAATACTGAGGGAAATAGTTACGCTACTATTGCTGCATCACCCTTTCTGTTGGGGATATAACTACTCAGTATAAACCGCCCAGGAGGGGCCGGTTTATGCTCATCCGTATTTAAGCCCATGAAGACAGGGAGTATGGCATTCTATCATTGAAGTTTAGAGGCCCAGAGCCCAAAGGCGATTTAGAGCCCATAAACGTAAACCGACATGAGATGTGTAAACTTGTGTTGTAAGTTAGGGAAGGTAGAAACCGAGCCAGACACGTGTATGAGCCGGCCTCGGTGTTCTGTAAACCGTGGGGCGTCAACCTGTGTATATTTTTTTGACTATTTACTGTGAAGCAACAGCTCCACAGTCTTTTATTTCAGTAAAAGAATAGAGGTCCACTAATTACAAACTAGATAAGAAAAAAGGGGGGAAGTAGGAGAAAAGCTTACCTACACTACAAAAAAGACACAACCGTGACATTTTGGGCCGAACGAATTTTTTTTGTCATACATATGACACTTCTATGACGGTAATTGTGACAAAACCTGATGTCATCATAGATGTGGTGGGCTCCTACTTCTATGACAAAAATCATGATAGAAAATGGGCTTTTCGTCCTGGGCGGGCCGGAGACGCAGCTGCATGACATTCTTTGGGCCGTCCATGACGGAAAAAACCGTGGTAGAAGCGAGGGCGAGGAAAATTTTGGGGAGTTCCCAGTTACGGTGGGAGGTCGGGGGCCCAGCGATGCGCGTTTCTCATACACGTACGCGTGTGTGTGCAAGGCGTTGGCTCTAACTGAATCCGAGCGAGGCATTGGGCTCTACGCGTTACTGAACCCGAGCGATCGATCGATGCCTGTTAACTGAACCCGATCGAGCAATTCCTTCGCTACTGCTGCTAACTGAAGCCGATCGATTGGATGAACAGTGAGCGTTGCAGGGGGGGGGGTTTGGATGAATAGTGAGTGGTGGCGTTGCCTCTACATGAACAGGACCCCGTGGTGTGGAGGGCTGGATGAACAGGACGACCCCGTGGAGGGCTGGATGAATAGTAGACGGTGGTGGGGTGGATGAACAGTAGCTCGTGGAGGGGTGGTTGAACAGGAGCCCGTGGAGAGGGATGGTTGAACAGTAGCCGGTAGAGTAGCGCGCGGTGGAGGCTGGATGAACAGGAGCCCGTGGATGAACAGTCGCAGGTGGAGGCTCGAGGAGGTCGACGATGGATGAACACTAACCCGTGGAGGTTGGAGGAGGTCGACGGTGGAGATGAGCAGTATCCCGTGGAGTCCCATTTTGCGATATGCCACACCCCTCCCGATGAACAGGACCCCCGTTTCGACTGTAGCACTCCAACACAAGTCTGTTTTGTCCTTTTGTGGTATGCCACACCCCTCCCGATCAACAGGACCCCCGTTTCGACCGTAGGAGGTCCGTTTCCTCCGTTTTGTGGTACGCCACACCCCTCCCGATCAACAGGACCCCTGTTTCGACCGTAGGAGGTTCGTTTCCTCCGTTTTGCGGTACGCCACACCCCTCCCGATGAACAAGATCCCGTTTTGAACGTGGCTGGTCGAACACAAGGCCGTTTCCTCCGTTCTGCGGTACGCCAGGACTCGTTTCCATCGCCTGTTCCGTCCAAGCCCTCCCGATGAACACGACCACGCATTCCGTTCCGACCCAGTCGGTTGGCTCCCACGCGTTCCGTTGCCTCCCGATGAACACGACGCATTCCGTTGCCTCCCACATGAACACGACGCATTCCGTTGCCTCCCCATGAACATGACGACGACGCTGTTTCTCCGTTCCGACCCAGCCATGTTCACGAGCCCTGGCCGTACATATGCGCGAGTAGGCGTTCGAGACCCCGCCCGTATGTACGTATGCGGTCGTACTTTCTTTCTTGCACCCTGTCCATTGTACGTACGTGTACATGCTACACGCGCGCCTCTACTACGACATGTGCGTGCCTCTACTACGACACGTGCACGCCTCTACATCGATCAGTATGTACGTACACGTTCACGACCTGAATGACAATGCTACGTACGCTTCGACCAGGTGGGTCCCGACTGTCAGGCACTTCCTTGCCTGTGAAGATGTAGCTGGTGGGTCCCAGCAGTCAGGGGGGCGAATTGTTTTTTTACCCAGACAGACTTCCTTGCGTGCGAAGATGTAGCTGGTGGGTCCCAGCAGTTAGGGGGAAACTTTTTTTTGCGAAATACGGTGGCCCATCCGGTGGGTCCCCGCTGTCAGGTGGAGCAATCGTTATTTTGCATGTAATAAGGAGGCACTTCCTTGCTGCGGCTGTGGACCCAGCTGTCAGCCTCTCCACGTAAAGTCCACGTCCGATGGAAGTCGTTCCTTGACCACGTTGACCACACCGCACCGAGAGCACCACGACAGTGGATGACGGCGAGGCCTAGGATGGGGACTACTCGGAGCCGGGGAAGACGCAGCAGTGGATGCCCACGTGAATAGGAGTATGAGGGTTCACTGGTTCGGCTGCGGTGTGAGGCTGCTGTCGCCGCAGAATAACAGGGGTTGTGGGTGAGTAGAGGGATGGCCTGGCCAGCGGTGGGAGTAGTAGGGGGCGGTGAGGCCTTCGTGGCATCACAGCCGGCCACGGGAGGTAGGAGCACGCGGCACGACCGGCGCTGGTTTGGGAGGCTGGAGCAAGAAGACCAGAGGTTGAAGAAGCACTACGACCATTGGATGAACATCGTATGGTAACAGGAGCTAGAATCGTTCATATTAACTAAGTTGACCAAGCCCTCCGTCCCCACCAACTTGGTAGGCCCACAAGTCAGCCTCGCACTATGCTGGGTTCCAGCTGGCAGGGGGAGTATTCATTGTTTTTTGTGCGTAATAAGGAGGCACTTCCTTGTGTGCGAAGATAGCTAGTGGGTCCGACATGTCAGCGGGGGGCACATTTTTTTCGTGAAATACAGAGGCCCTTCAGGTGGGTCCCAGATGTCAGGTGGCGGAATTATTATTTGGCGCGTAATAAGGAGGCATTTCCTTGTGTGCGGCCGTGGACCCAGCTGTCAGCCTCTCCACGCACAGTCTACTTCCGATGGTGTCGTTCGTTGACCATGTTGACCACACCACGCCGAGCACATCCAAGGTGGTGGACGACGGCGAGGCCCCGGACTGCAACGAGCCAGAGATGCAAAGACGCGGGAGTAGAGTCGCAGACAGAGAGGTGTACGAGGGTTAACTGGTTCTAGTGCGGTCTGGTTCGGCAGTCGGTGGAGAAGAATATGAGGTGGGAGGGGTGGAGGGATGGCCTGGCCAACGGTGGAGTAGTGCTTCATAGCGAAGCGTGCTAACCAGAGCTGCTAGCAGCAGGAGGCGGGAGGTGGTCCCAGCGGCGCTGGAGGAAGAAGACGAGTGATTGAAGATGGATGCCCGTCGTTGGATGTAAATCCAACGGCAAACATGTCAGAATCATTTGTTGACTAATTTGACAACGACTTGCGTTGGCTTCGACCTATTGGCCCACATTTCAGCCTCCAAAAATGTGACACTTATTCAACCCATTTTTCAGAATTTACAGTCTTTTTTTTGCGCGGTAGAATTTACAGTCAATTTGATCTTTTTTTTGAATTACAACCATTAGCTGGGCTGGGTGAACAAATAATGTAGCGTCCATGCGGCCCATTTATTTTATTTCCTAAAAAATTATAGGCCATTTGCACTTTCTCGAAATACACGATTTTGCTGGGCTGATTCTAATTATAATGTTGGGTTGGGCCAGCAATGTTATCAAAAAATAAAAAGGGGCTGAGCATTTTGTTATAAATATATTTAAATAATAAGTGATATTATTACATTCGTCCTTAAATCTTACCAAGCTTTTGTACACAATCACTAGGATTTTCGTGCCAAAACAATCCAGGATTGTTTTTGTTAAGAAATTATTTTTATAAGTTAATAAGATGTGGGATATTGTTTTCTTACATATGTAAGTATCTGTTAAATATATGATGACAATAAAAATAATATATAATAACATATAAAATAATTTAAATATATATAATATAGTTAGAAGGGAAACATAAGTTGGACCTGACGTTCCTATTCTTTTATAGAAAAATAGAACAAACCTCTGCGTTTTCTTCAAAAAATACATAAATTGGGCTGCCAAAAATAAAACCTCGGATAGGAGGTCCATAGGCCGGTCGATACATGACGGCCCTAAGAAAATACAAACAGGCCTATGGACCTCCCATCCGAGGTCGTGGGTTGCGCATGTTGAAAATGAAAGCCTAGACGGGGCAGCCCAAAACCACGTCCAACACTTGCCAAAACTTTGTCCCTCGTTTTCTCTGTGTTTCCCACACTCAACATTGTGTGGGCATTTTGACTGTGCATCATATGAAGATGTGCTATGCATGAATGTTGATCAGCATGATGTTAACTGGCTGGTAGTTCCATTTTTGACCATGAATAAAACATCCAATATGATGTTAACCCTGTTTGAAAAGGCCGTGTTAATATAAATGCTCTGCCTCTGAAAGTTGCAGTTTCTTATCTGAAACTGAAAGTTGAAGTTTCTTATCTGAAACTGAACTTGCAGTTTCTTATCTGAAACTGAAACTTGCAGTTTCTTCTCTGAGAATCACATTGTCTGCACTTTTATACTCCTATGAAACTACATTTTTTAAGTGCTAAAAATAGATCTCTAGAATTCATAAAATACTTCATATGCTTAATACTGCAAATCCGAAATTCAAAAGACATTCATATATGAAAGTACTCTCAAAATACACAACACAAAACACAATTCACAACCTGCAAATGCTGACAACCCTAAGCTCCTCCTAACAATTCACAACCTGCCGACTATTGGGCTGGGGGGGGCAGCCCCCTCCTATTCCTCGGCGGCAGATAGCCGCCCCGTGAGATGATGTGAACGGCGAGGGAGACGATGGCGGGGAAGCATCATTGGGCCAACTGCTTTTCTCCTCTTGCAGTTGGGTTCGGTCGACGAAGACTCCAGTGGCTCGCTCCGGCAGGACACCCTCACAAACTGCACCCTGTAGATGCTTGATCGTTCAATCTCTGGTGGATGCTCCATCTGGGATTGATACTCCCACCACCGCTCCCTCACGAGGAGCAGCTCTATGTACTCCAACGCGACTCCCTCCGGGAGTATCGCCCCCTTTTTGCTCTGTTGCAGATATTTGGCCATGGATGTCGCCGTCGCCGCTAGTTGGTCCTTGTTTTCAAACCAAGACTGTATCTCCAACATCCTAGCTAGCTTCACAAGGTCACCGTCTGTGATCCTCACGTATCGGTTGTATCCCTCCATCGATCTACTTCTCCACGGCACCTTCACTCGCCGGCGGTGGTTTTTGAATGGAAGAGGAGAGGAGCAGTGCTGATTTTGGATTAGAACGGGAGAGGAGCGACGCTGGTTTTGGACTGGAATAGGAGAGGAGGGGCGGTGGTTTTGAAATGGAAGAGGAGAGGAGCGGCGCTGGATTTAGATTGGAACAGGAGAGGAGCGGCGGTGGTTTAAGAGGAGAAGAGCGGAAGAGCGGCACTGGTCTTGGAAGTATTCTTTTGTTGTTTTGCGTATTTTGGGTCAAAGTTTGACCACGTACCCCATGCAAAATGTGAATGCATGTCACCAAAAATAGTATCGTTTGGTTCGTATCTGAATGTACTTTCAAATTATATTATTTTTGCAACGTATAACATATATTTTATGTGCAAAAATCATGGTCAATTATGACCCAGAATAAAAGGGAGACTAGTTAATGTGGGGTCGCTTTCTTAATTGAAGGGTAAATTGATTTTGATTTTGATCTAGTCGCAGCGCGCCGGCCTTCTCGTCCAATCCTAAATCGCTGCCGCACGCTCCTCTCCCTCTTCTCCATTGCAAAACCACCTCCTCTCCTCTCCATCATCTCCATTCCAAAACCATCATCTCGCCTCTCCCTCTTCCGATCTTCTCCATTGCAAAACCACCTTCTCTCCTCTCCATCATCTCCATTCCAAAACCACCGTCTCGGCTCTCCCTCTTCTTATCTTCTCCATTGCAAAACCACCTCCTCTCCTCTCCATCATCTCCATTCCAAAACCACCGTCTCGCCTCTCCCTCTTCTGATCTTCTCCATTGCAAAACCACCTCCTCTCCTCTCCATCATCTCCATTTCAAAACCACCGTCTCGCCTCTCCCTCTTCTGATCTTCTCCATTGCAAAACCACATCCTCTCCTCTCCATCTTCTCCATTCCAAAACCACCGTCTCGCCTCTCCCTCTTATCTATTGCAAGACCACCCGTCTCGCCTCCCATCTTCCAAAGCTAGCATCGGACCACTTAGAAGGACATCTATGGAGAGGATGCAGCAGCGAATCAGGCAGATCGCCGACGGCGACCAGGCAAAGTTAGCCAGGTTGAAGGAGATCGTTAGTTGGTTTGACAATGAGTGGGATATTTCGAGGACGGTGCGGGCCATGTGGCAATGTATGCGAAAGAGCAAGATGGCGGTGATGAGGGCGGCGATGTACATGTACTCCTCGGCGGCAGTCACGCTGCAGTCCTCCAAGTTCATCGAGTATCTCCTCTGGGCGATGGAGCAAACAGATTCGCCCGAGGCGATAGTCAGGCGGAGGTGGTGGGCGTACAGATCGAAGGTCGAGGACCCAAAGGATAACGAATCGATCGAGGATGGTGTACTGTTCGTGAGGGTGCAGAGCCAGCCGGAGCCACTGGAGTATTCGTTCTCCCACCGAAAGAGGAGGCCGGATGGCGCGACGTTGCTTCCCCGCCGTTCTCCATGGTTCCCTCGACGCTCGCCTCGTTTCAACGGTGGCGGTAGGGTTTAAGGTAAGCTTCGCACTAACCTAATCTTCCACCTGCTCATGTTTACAATCAGTGTGACAGCTAATAAAAATCATGGTTACAATCAGTCTCCGAGTACTATGCCAATCACCCTAAAATAGCTCTGGACCTTTGGGTCAAAGTTGTGACACAATGTACAAACAAAGAAGAATAGATTGGTGTTTCTTTCAGAAAAGAGTACTCCCTAGAAAACTGCCAATATAAGCTACTAGTATTTGGTTAGAGGATTTTCTGCAGAGAAAGATCCGTCCATAGAGAGCGCCACACATCCCACTGGTGGTGGTGGATGCCAATGCGTGCATGTAGCATGGTTGGTGTCGGTAATTTTTACTTGGCACACCTCGCACTCTGCATATATGCCGGTTCTATACGTACATTTGTGCAGTTCCACCAAAATGCAGCTGAATAACCCTGTTTGCACAGATAATGAAAAAGCATGATTACATTATAGTGGCACTAGTTGATGAAACACAAAATAAATATAAGAAAATATTGCAATAGTATCATAGTATGCCATGCTGCGAGGGTGAGATGGGCCCTGTGACGCCTCATACAGTATGCCTCATACTGGACATCGTCCCAAGTCTCCCAGATACACCTTCTGCCAGTGATGAACATCAGTGTACAGCGGTAGTACAAGGAGGTGCCTTGAGACAATCAAATCTATGTTTTTGTACATATCAACTAAAATTAAGCACCCCAGTTTGCAGAAACGCTTAAACATTAACAATGGGACTAGTTGATGAAACATACATTAACAAACAGAAGCACTTTCTTTATCTACATTGGAAATGAAATGATAGAGATGACACTCACTCTATTTTAACTGTATTATTACTTCATTTTATCAGTGACACTAGGGTCGAGCAGGTGGCAAACGAGGTGTACTGTGCGTCGCAAGGATGGAGGCCGGGGGTGCTTAGACTGGGGTGCTGAAGCTGGATCTTTCAGTCACCAACATGGATGATTCAATTCATTGGACCTTTTCGTGTAGTTCACCTAAAATGAAGCAATGTCCCATGAGCTAGCAGCTTCTTCTTCAATTTTTTTAAGAAAAGGGCTCCAGCCCTGGTTCCATTTCCATCAGAAAACGAAACCCACAGAGCTTCTTCTCCATTATTTGCAATAAAATTGAGCAACATCAAGGTTGGTTGTGAAGCTCCTGGAATGCTCAACTATAATTTGGATATCATTTGTGCAGTTCAACTAAGAACAAGCGTGAAACATATATCTCTGTTTGCACAAAAAAGGTGGAAAGGAGGGTGACTAACAAGTGATGAAACATGCATCAAATGAAAAGAAGCATGTTCCTTATCTGAATGGCAATCCTACAAGGACAATAGCAATTTCTAAAGCAGTGGCATTGCTAGATATTAGTGTGGGCATTAGGATTAACTATGACAACCCGTTAAATACGACATTACTTTGGGCATGGGAGAGTAGGTGGACCAGGACAGTTGCATTTCTAATGAAAAGAACCAACTTATCTTCATGGGAAATTTTAGCAGGACATGTAAAGAAGTGCCATTGATTCATATTACTGGAGGCATTACATTGAAAACAACATTGGTTTAACGTGTCCTTACTTTTAACAGTGCGACTGCTACATTTTACCAGTGGCATTACATAAGAGTGGCTCGGGGCAACAAACATCAGAACAAGATATCTGGGTTGGTCCCATTTTTGTTCAGTATAGCCACCTTATACTGTGTGAGGCTAGCAAATCTAGTGCTGGACTTACTCTGTTGACTTGTCCCCAGTCCCCACTTTCTTTCCTTTTCAACCAATAGATCGGGTTTATATTGAGTTTGTACTGCGTTTCCCTTTATTTCCCTATTAGACCTAGAGACCAGTTGGATAGCCAGTCTCTGCTACTTTTCGCCCCATTATTTCCTCTTTCGACCAAGTCCTAGATTCAGGTAACAAATCCTCCCCCACCCCCACCCCTTTCTTCCTTGTTTGAACCAAGTAGTACTAGATTCGAGTGCATGAACTAGTTTTACCTCTTAAAACGTAAAAAAATAGGTGGTTTTCGAACAGCCGATCGATCCTATCTACGAGGGGGCCTGAGAAATAGTAAAAGATACAAATGCAGCGATGTCAGGAGCTCGGGAAGTAGAGCAAGGCCGGTTTCGAAGGAAGTTATACCTGATGGCCTCGGGATGTCGCTAGGTGGGCGGCGGGAGGCCGGATCTGCCCACACTACGCAGCGAGGAAGAAGGGGTCGGAGGCCCTCCCTCGCCAGCGGTGCTTGGGAGAGAACGAGCAAGGCAGGCTGATCGGGACGCACCCAGCAGTGGGTAAGAGCCATCGCCGAGGACGACCTCTTGAACGTTGCACCTTCTCACCTTCCAAATGGAGAGGATCCGGCTGGATCTGTGACCAGCAGTGAGCAGAGAGAGAGAGAGAGAGAGTGTGGCCACCGCTGTCGTGTTTAGATCTGGAGAGGCTGAGACAGTGTGAAGAGAGCAACACTAGCAAGCAAGCACAGAAGGCTCCTGCCTATATAGTGGACTAGTACTAGTTTTCTTTTGTCTACCGGAGCTGGCTTGACCTCGTCAATGACTGTCGAGAAGTCTTCATGCACATGGCCCGGAGGCGCAGTTGTCGTTATTTTGATCTGAAGCGCCGGATTATAACATATAACACGAAAAAACGCCACATGACAAGAAATCATAACCTAACTGCCCAAAGGAGACAACATGAATCCCGATGGACAATCTAGACGAGGAACAAAGCTCAAATTAAAGATAAACTTGTAGAAAAGCGGTCCGTCGATAGATGTCCTAATTAACATAGCCGGCTTGACCTAGATGGCAGCCGAGTAGTCACTGTTCGTGCATGTGCCCCCAATGACTAGCCCAACTCAGTTGTCGTTGTTTAACCCTCGCAGTGATCCGAAGCACATGACACCTAATTTTGTGAGATGACAAGAAACCTTTTTTTAGATTTCTCACCACAACTACAGCCATGTACAACACAACCTGCACGATATGTAGACGATAGCCAATCCAGGCATGTCTCCTGGAGTCTGGTCACATGCATGGACGAACTGATCTTCCGTGTCTTGCAGGGATCGTCCAGGCACCAACGTAGTACAACACTTCTCTAGTACTATCGCTCGTCTCCCTCTTCTATTAAGTCACCCGACTTGTGGGGCCAGGGAGTGTGCCTATGGTCGGTTCTCAATTGCCGTCCCACATGTGTGTGCAAACGCAATATGACGCGCATTCCATTCGGAGAGAAGCGTGCCAGACTGACAGACCGTTTGGGGTGCGACGTGAACGCGACGGGCGTGCTGTATACTCCGTACATGTGTACCACCGTTTTCTAGATGCTTTGCTCCATGGCGCGGGCGCAATCCATGGATGCAATATTAGTATACTGTATACTATTTAAAATTCGAGGGCGGGGCTTTTCCTGAGCGGTAGGTGGCGGGGCAGTTTTGCCTAGTCGGTTCGACAGAGACGCGAGAAGACGAGGGAGTAGGCTGCTGCAAACGTAGGGCTGTGTGATTTGAGAGCGAATTACTGCTGGACAGGTGGGGCCCTGTGATTTGACTTGCCATTATCATTTTTACTGCGGCGCTACGACCGGTGTGAGTCTCCCGATTCCTGACCACCTCCATGCAGGTGCCTCTCCCAATGCTCCACCATGTAGTAGAGGCCGACTCTTGCATGAGAGCCCACTTCTCCACTTTTTCCTTGCCTCTTGTTCCTCCACATATGCAAAAATGCCATTGAAAGCACACTATTGTACCTACTTTTACTTCGTACAGGTGCTAAGCTTGCCACATAGGCATAAAGTCTAATGTGGCAAGTTAATCAAGAAGAGAGAGACTAGTTTGGTGACCCAAGGAAGAAACGGTGCTAAGCGCGTGTACCTAGGTGAAAAGACAATTTTGAGTCGCTAATTAAATGAAGCAAACTTAGCAACACCATTTCATTGGAAGAGGTCACTCCTTGGCTAACCTTGTAGTATGAGTGACTAAGTAATGACTATGTATGACATGCCAACATCAGATAGCCTAATGCACCGTGTTAAATCTCAAGGGCACGACCGCGCGAGCAACGCGACGGTCGTGGTAGGCGCAACCACGATACGGGCTACTGCAGCCCTTGGATCTGAGATCAGACGGTCGCATGCTAAGTTGCTGAAAATTTGCAGAATAACCCTCCAGGATAGGATATTCACCCATAGGTCTAGAATCACGCCATGCAACCGTTCGATCTCAGATGCAAGGGCTCCCGGAAGCCCGTATCATGGGAGTGGAAAGCCACTACCCTGCCGTTCGCACGCTGGCAGTTCGCTCCTACTTGTCCCTGCACGTCCTTCAATAGTACGGCGATTCACTCCTAGTCGTCACGTCCATTCACATTACAGCAGTTCCACTAATCCTAACCCTCCTCCCAAATCCATGGCGTCCCAAATCTGCACGATCGGCGGTGAGTACAAGGTTAGAACCATCACCGGCGATGAGTTTGACGTCATCTACACCCGTTCTTCCGCGACGGTGAAAGGATGCCTTTCTCGCTTCAGACGCATGTTCGAAGACTCAGATGATGAGTGGGTCGTTGGGCTAGATGTTGAGTACACCACAGTCCTGGGACAAGAGAAGGATCTAAAGGACGAAGAGAGGAAGAAGCCCGCCGTGATCCAGGTTTGCGTGCATGACTTATGCTTGGTCTTCCACATGTGCCATGCCGACGTTGAGTGTAGGGATTTTAAGAACTTCCTCGAGAGCAACCTAGTCAAATTCGTTACTGTAGACTTTGGTAACGACAAAGAAGTCCTGCGTCAGATAGGCCTCGTTGTAGGCAACACCTTCGACCTCCAAAAGAATCGGCTGGTGTTCTCTTGTCAGCCTTCAATGCTGACCCTGGCAGGAGCCATGGTTCATCCTTCGTATGGTAAACTGGAGAAACCTCCATACAAGTTTCATCGTCATGCATGGCAGCGGAATGTACTAGATATAGACCACATCCACTATGCTGCAATGGATGGCTACCTTTGCTTCAATATCTACAAGGGTTGGATGAAGAGCAACAGCCAAGTGTGCGGTTCAAGCAAAGAAGTATCGGCCAAGAGGAAGAGGGACAAGGACGAAGTCGAGGACGTGGACGAGGACTCCGAGTAAGGTGGCAGTGTCGTTGCTCATGGTTGTTCTAATGCAGTGTCTACTGGAATAGTTGCAAAGTTTAATTTCAGGTGTGCTTAATTTAATTTGAGGGGTGTGTTGTGCTGAGCCCCCAGCAGAACTATGTTATGTTTCTTCTTGTTACTTTAACTCTTCAGTACGTACATACTAGTATTTCTTACATTTCATCTTTTAGTTGGTATAGTACTACCACTCGTTTCTTCACATTATATACGTACAATATATATGGCCAACATCATATAGCCAGCAGTTTAGTTGTCAAAGAATTTCAGGGTGCTTAGTTTTGTCAAAGAATTCCAGGGTGCTTAGTTTTATTTGAGGGGTGGGTTGTGCTGGACACCATTATTGTGACTAGCCTTTTTAATAGTACTATATGCATAATTTGGCGACGAGCGCTCTCTATATGTACCACCTTTTTTTTAATTTCAAGTTTTGCTCCATGGCGCAATCCATCGATACTACTGCTGTACAAAAGTATACATTTTTTAAAAGGCTAGAGGGCGGGGCAGTCTAGCTTGGTCGGTTTCACGAGAGGCGAGGGCCTTTGTGATTTGACGGCTCATTACTGCTGGAAGGCGGGGCCTTGTGATTTGACTGCTCGTATAAATGCGCCGACGACCTGATCGAGGAGGAGCAAACAACCGTGCGGTATACTCAAGTTTTCCACTGGAGTAGTACTGCGATGGAGGAGCACGAAACACGGCAGCCCAGTGCCATATGGCGATAAAAATGATCTAATTTGCTAGTCATCTCATTTAGCATTGTTCTATTCATTCCCTCAAAAAAACCATTGTTCTATTCATGCCTCGCAGAGAACGTGACACGTGCGGCGAAACACCCGAAGCAAAAGATGAAACACAGGAGCAAAAGAAGAAGGAAGATTATCACCCCAAATGATCTAATTCGCCGCGGAGTCGTAACTGCTTCTTCATCGCCTCCACGACCTCCATTTCCTTGCGCGTCTCCTCCGCCATCTTCTTCATTCTGTCCATGACGCGGGATTTCTCGACGCGAGCCTTCATCATCTGTTCCACGGCCGCATTACGTACCTTGACAGCAGCCGGGTGCTCGATGCGGAGCTTCGCCAACTCCTCCTTCTGTTCCATGACGAGGGCCTGCAGCATCTTCATCGAGGAACTACTATTCTCATGTAGCTTCTTCCAGCCGGCGTTCTTCTCCTTCAACAGGTCGATCTCGTGGCAGAGCTTCGCCTTGTCCTCCTGAAGTCGCAGGATTTCGCCGGTCGCCTTCTTCTCCGAGGCAATGCTCTTCTTCAGCAGCATCACCAAGCCGCGGTCAACTCCCCCTGCTGATTGAGCTCAGCGGGCATGTCGTCGAGGCTCTCCTTCAGCAACTCCATCAAGCCTTGGATGAACTCCTTCTGCTTATTGAGGTGCTTATTGAGCTGATCGGGCATGCCGTCGAGGGATAACGACTCCAGCTCCGCCGGCTCGGCATGTTCGCCTCCGCGGCTAGGGCGCTCCTGGGAGCCATCGCCTGCCCGTGAGAGATCTTTCGAGGTCTCTGCGTGGCGGCGAGCCCTCTTTTTTTTCCGCAGCCTTGGTTGCCGCTCCCTTGTTACGAGTAGTTCTCGACCTAGAGCTCTGCTCACCGGCCATGGCAACGACGGACGAAGAAGAAGCACTTATGAGGAGGAAAGGTAGAGTAATTTTCGGTTAGGTAGTTCCCCTTTTTATAACCTAAGTACTAGCACTAGTACTAATACCTGCATAGTGGGAACACGTTCAGGTTTGGTACGTACTAGTAGGTGTGAGCAGGCTTTCGAATGTGATGGGAACAAGGTAAAGATTAATTGATGGTTTTGGTTTCGAGGCCCGAAACGGCTCCCGATGAGTTTAGCGGAACATAAATTTCAAGTACTACACTGCTCAAATGCGTAAATATTATGTTACTGTCAAAAATTGGCACAAAATACGAAGGAGACCAATGGAAGTACTACTAGCAACCCATGATTTAACTACTCGCATGCGCGCAGTGGAGTAATAATGTCTTTCTTCCGCCCTCACGTCCACTCAATTTGCATGCGCTGTATTAATTGACCATCAATGAAGTGAACGACTTTACACGCGTCAAATTATCACATGGGGTGGATCTTGGTACAAAATTGCGTCCGCCCGTGTACCCGCGTGTGCGTGCGAGGGAATGAGTGCGTGCGTGGCGTGCGTGCACATCTTCGCTTCGTGCATGTACCGCCAGTATGGCTCAGGGAGGACGAGTACATTCTTCTGGAACCAGCAGCACGTCACTGTGATCAATCCACGCAAGGAGGTCGCGACAACGCCTCCACATGTGCCACGTGGCTTCATGAACTGTAAGAGAGACACTGTGTAGCGTGCCATTGGTATTCTAATTTACGTGTTTTGCACATACTCGAAGTACTAGTAAGGTACACGTGCATTGCACGCATCAGATTTTGCAACCAAATTATGAATAAATACCACACTATAGCATGTAAGCTCTGAGTCATATATGCCTGATGTAGCCCTTCGTTTAATTCTTATAGTTCATCTCATTCAAAATCAATTAGTTTTTATAAAAAAGCTAAGAACGCGGGAATAGGAAAAACATGGGATTATAGTGGAATGTCGTCTTGAATCCTACAGGATTGTACGAGTGTTTGATTGTGCATAGAAAAAACGCAGAATTCTTTCAAAGAGGTTTGAGTGGATGGGATGTTTCCTATGAAATCTAGTGCAAATGAATCATATGGAAAAATTCCTATGGTTTACAATCCTACGAATCAAACAACCAAGATAGGAAAAATTCCTAATGATTAGAATCCTCCAAAATTCCTTTGAGAATCCTTTGAATCAAAGAAGCCCTTAATCTATTTTATGATTCATGGAATTGTGCGTTGTAAAGCATAAAGTAAAAACAAATAATGGCAATTCAACTAGAAAAAAAGTTTGGGCAGTTATGATACGGAAGATTCTAGAACAAAAGAGAACCACTGTTGTTTTGAGGTTTTTGCATTATGCTTAAGTTCAACCATGGAGTCTGCTAGATTGTACATGTGGCAAAATCCGGTGGGGGGCTAGAAGATAGTGCGAGGGGCCGAGTGGAGGGAGACTATGAAGGAATGCACAAGTGCGAGATCGATATTTAGAGAGAGGGGGCGAACACGTGCGCTGTTGCACGCAGTGGCGGAGCCATGAAAAATAAATGAGCTAGGGGGCCAAGCATTGCTAATCCTTTATGAGGAGGGTCAATTCATGAACTTAAAACATTTTTAGCAGCAATTTTTCAATGATCACATTCATATTAGCCTCGATATATGGTGATGTTAGGAGGGTAGGGCCCTTACTGCCCCCTGTCTTCACCATTGTGCACGCGTCTGAGAGATGAAGCGGAAGGCATGGACGATGAGAAGGGGACGTTGGATACATAATTAATGTGGGTGTATTAGCTATATATGTTGATCCTATATAGAGAGGTATAGATTGATCGATGTGGACGTGGGACCTCACTGGATATATTGATTGATCGGTTTGTGTGGAAAACTTTGAAAGACCTAGCTATATACACACATACATAGAGGAACATCGATCATTGCGCATGCACGCATGAGAGATAAAGAATGCTCGATATGATGGAGAGGGGGATGTGTGTGGGTGTGTGCCTTCATGGGAGACTGACCTGAAGAAAAAGATTGCATGCGTGCGATGGATAATGCCGACTGGTAGTGTGTGTGCATGCATGCACGAGAGAAAGTTAGTGGTACAATTATAAAGAGAAGACTACTGTGTGGGTGTAAAAGAATAGGTGAGGTCATAATCAATGTAAAGTTGAATTCAAATATTTGAATAAGAGATCCTCATGTTTGAAACCCATGCATGCATGAATATAACGGAGATCTGCATGGTGTGGTTTGGAAACGAGCATGTTGTAATGTATACACATTGAACAAGGTCAGACTGATTTGAATTTGAGATACCGATGGCAGACATCATTTGGCCACGTCGCATCCGTGCATGGACACACTATTCTAATTGGAGATGATGGGCGGCTTTCGCATCACATATCTATATCTATACCCCTATATATATTATATTTTATATTTTTTTATATTGTGTGCGGGTAACTTTAACTTTGAAAGATGGTCGTTGGATGAGGCGAATCCGATGGTCCAAAGATGGCAAATTTGAGCACTACTGGCCGTTGGATATCATCTAGATTCCACCAGATTTCGCCACATGTATAATCTAGAAGACTCCATGGTTGAACTTAAGCATAATGCACAAACATCAAAACACAAGCACTTCTTATTTGTTCTAGAATCTTCCGTATCAGAATTGCCCAAATGTTTTTCTACATGATTTGCCATTATTTGTTTTTTACTTTATGTCTTACAACGCACAATTCCATGAATCTTAAAATAGATTAGCTTTCTTATAAAAACTAGATGATTTTGAATGAAATGAACTAGACGAATTAAACGAACATCTACATCATGCATATATGACTCAAAGCTTGCATGCTATAATGTGGTATTTATTCATAATTTGGTTGCCAAATCTCATGCGAGCAATGCACGTGTACCTTACTCTAGTCTAAATGGTGTTTGTGTGTGTGTGTTGTGTGTGTTGAGGTGCAAATTGTCTTTTTTCTGGGTACACATTAAGCTTGCTCTTCCGAAATTTCAAGCCGCGCCTTGTTATGTCGAAAATTCAAGCTAGCGTCTCTGTCTATCGTGCTGCGAAACTCCGGCCACTTCAACCCCCGCCTTGTTAGCCCGAAATATTTAAGATGTATCTTTGCCTCATTGTGCTCTGACAACTCCCTCCATCTCAACCCGCGCCTTGCTATTCCGAAATTACAACGCGCGCGAAAACTCCCACCTCCTGTGAAATCCCGACACGTGAAATGCCCGTGGTACCCCTGAACCAAAAGAACCGGCTCAAATCGGTGGGGGTACTTTCGTAACTTACCCCACATTTCGGACAAGCGCGTCTCTAAGCCATGGTGCCCCACTGCCATCCCATCCGCCCACCCATTCATACACCGAGGCCGCGAAAACCCGCAACGAAACCCCACACCCTGCTCCGTCCGCCACCCAGCCAAAGCCTCTTCCCCGACGATGTCGTCCACAGCAACACCTCGACGTCCCTCATCCACCGTACCGGATGAGGATCCCTCATCGATCTCATCGTCCCACCGGTTCAGCCACCCCGTCCTCCACCTCCAAGGAGCTGCCCCGACGTTCCCCTCGTCTTTCGCGCCACCTCCATTCCCACACCGCCGTCTTCACCTGCACCACCGGAAGATCGGCGCCACCAAAGAGGCTGTACACTAATCGCCTCATTTTCTTCTTGATTCGATCTCACGGTGCTGCCGGTGCTCGGTCCCGAGCCGACACGGCGCGGCTCCATCCACAGCGGCGTCACCGGCCACTTCCTCCACGGTGTCGCTCCCTTGGTGGCGACGTCCACATCAGTAGGAGCTGCTGCTGCTTTAGCTCTCGCTCACGCTGCTACTCTGCTCTTGCTCTCGGTCCCCTGCCTTATCTGCTCTTGCTATTGCTCTTGCTCGCGCTGCTGCTCTTGGTCTTGCTCTTGCTTGCGATGCTGCTCCGATTTAGCTACACTTCAGTCGACTGAATCGACTTTTGGGTCAGTCGATTTTTAGGGGGTGGGGTGGGGGGGGGCTCGCCAGGGTGAAGGAAGAACCAGTCGTAGCGGGGAGGGGGGCTCGCCGGAGAGGTACCCCACTATCTATCTTAGGGTTCAGGATGGGGGCGGTGGTCGCCGGCGGTGGTGGGGCATTTTTTTTGCAGGGTGGCGTTGGCGGGGCGGTGGCGTGGGGATCGCCGGAGAAAAATCTCGGCACAGGGGGCCTAGAGGGATGGCCGGGGCGGCGGTGGACCGATGGTGGGGAGTGTTTTCAGGGCGGGCGGGGCGGTGCACCGCCGGCCGTGGGCGGCAGGGGGCTGTTGTTTGGCCGGTGGTGGCTGGCGACTCAGGGGGTGGAGGTTGAAGATGAACCGCATGCCCTTTATTTCGTATCCAACGGCTGTAAAATCGACTGACCAGAGATGAAAAAGTCAGTTAACCGACGTGTAGCCTCACCTTGCTAGTGCATTCAGTTTCGACAACAAATTCAGTTTCGACAGCAAAATTCAGTTTCAACAGTTAAGTGCAGTTTCAACATTTAAGTTCAGTTTTGATAGTTAAATTCAGTTTCGATAGTTAAGTTCAGAGATGAGCGGCTGATGTATTTTACATCTAGCACTTTGTGGTTATGTATTTTACGTCATTGGAGATGCTATTAGAATTCCACTCAGGTTAACGTTGTTCGTTGTCTCTCTTGTCCTGCTTCAGCCTCGGTGTCGTACAACTCACCGGAGCTACTCCAACGACGAAACCCTCCATCACAGCGGAGCAGTACCTCGGGCTCCATCTCCAGACGCCTAAGATCTTCTTCCCCTCCTCCGACAGCCAAGTCAGCCGGAGCATCCTCATCGGCCAACCCAATCACACTGAGATCGACATGGCTTCGCCAAAGAGGCTGTACAGTTGTTGCATCTCTTTTTTACTCTACATGTTATATATATTGTCCACTGAGCACTCGTAGTAATGGGAAATACGATTATTTTATCCTACTATATGACAAGCAGTGAGGTACTAGGCAACTTAGCTATCCGTGATGGACTCTCTTGAATGTCATCATTATTTATCTCTGTGCGTTTGAGCTGCGCATTTGTCGATGGGCCTGGGAGTTGAGCTAGTATGGCAGTGGCCCGGGTCCAAAGTAATAGAAGTAGCACAAAAACATTTTTTTAGTGTAGGATTTTCCTTCCTCAAGCATGCCTACTAGAATCGCCAGTGCTTGAAAGGAAAAGTGAATGAAAGACATCGGAATTGGAAAGTTTCCTATGGTACTACTTTTCATGAATTTGGTGCAAAGGAATGGAGCAAAGGAAAACTGTAGGATTTGTTCCTTTAGTGTATCCTTGAAAGAAAAATCGTAGGAATTCTAATTTCCACTTCTCCTCCTTTTCATATTCCTATTCATCAAGCACAAGACTAAGAGATAGTAGCATAATAGCATTATAACCGTACATTTTCTTGTAGTTTGACTTAATTTCACCATGCTTTTTTGCATCCTGTGATCTTCCAATTGTTGTGAATCAAACACCAGATTGGCAGAAATCATGTGTTTTTAAATTCTCTGTTTTGCACGTGCATTCCTATCCTATTCCTGTCTATTTCCTATCCCTATTGTTAGAATCCTCAAATTCAAACAATCCCTTACTCAATTACTTCTGTTACAGATATGTGTCAAAGAAAACCTTGTGTGGTTTGTCCTGCTCCTGCGGCACTGTGTTCCACCCCAGCTCAGCTGCTCCAACGACGGAAGGGTTCACCACAGCAGGGATCCGCTCTCCAGACTGTCTTTCACCGCCTCAGATCTTCTTCCCCGCTGCCGGCAGCCACGACAACTGCATTACCATCATCAACTGAGCAGATGACCTTGAGGACTACACGGGTCCTTAACGGAGGTCGCACTCTTCCGTGTCTGCTTACGTTATGCGTCGCTTAATATGATGACATGCTACATTATCGTCGTGTTCACCTATTAGACTCCGAGTCAGGTCCAAACTAGTGCTGAAACTTGAGTTTTTAAATGGTTGTGGGGTACATATTGAGGCAGCAATCAGTACTATTTGTCTACTATCTGGTTAATCTCTGGTGTCTACTATGAGTTTCATGTTGGGTGCAAACAAACATTAAAGGAGCCATTATCTGTATTTTTTAACTAAAGCTATTATCTGCCTGCTATCATTGGTTTTGGGTCTATCCACAGTTTGCTACCATCACTCTGGATTTGTGCATGCACTCCTTACATAATCTCACTATGTTTTATTCCTATGCATGCCAGTTATTCTACACAATGGAACTGATCATGTAGAGCAAAAGAGACGAGCCTTGCGTGGCAATAAAATTTCATGCAGACGTCGTCCATGGTGGGCGCAAAGGCAGCCCCCCCTCCACCCATTTCGGATCGTAATCAAGAGGAAGATAACTGTTCTGAGGGGGTTTCAGAAGGAGAAGACCACTCCTATTTACCCCATGAGGTCTTCGCTCTAACTTGGCATGCTGATGTTGGTAATATCATGCATATGGTGCCTTGCATTGCTTACTGTATACATTAAAGATGTCATCTGCTTAGTTTAGACATGCCTTGTGTCAATTCCATCTGTTTAGTTTCTTTATCGTATATGTGAATCATGCAATGCCATCTTGTCTAGCCAGGCATCATATATGTGAATTTTGCAATGCCACCCTGGTTAGCCAGTCATCTTATATGTGAATTATATCATGCCATCATTTTTTATTACGTGTTAAATTTGTCAACAATTTTAGTACATTCAATTACTCTTCCTGTGGATCAGCCATTCGGCACGGTCATGGAAAAATCTGGAGTGGAAACAAGGTCCTCAGAGCAGACAATGCTATCTGACGAAGTGCATGTCATGCTGGTTAACGATAGCTCCTCAGAGGAGGATTCGAAGACAGATGGCCAGTCATACCCCCCCCCCCGAGGTGCATGCCCTAACTTGGCAGGGTTATGTTGCTCATATCGTGCGTATGGTATCTTGCATTGCTATGTCATTAGCTTAGTTTAGGCATGCGTTGTGTGAATGCCACCTGTTTAGTGTCTAATTACCATATATGTGAATTATGCAATGCCATCTTGTTGCAAGACATTATATATGTGAATTATGCAATGTTATCTTGTTGCAAGGCATTATGTATGTGAATTATGCAATGCCATGCTGTTTAGGCAAGCGTCATATATGTGAATTATATCATGCCGTCCTTTTTTTGTATTTCTCATTGCTTTTGTCGACAATGTTTGTATATTCAACTGCTCTTCCTATGCATCAGCCATTTGAATTGGTGATGGAGAAATCTGGAGTGAAAACAAGGTCTTCAGAGCAGACAATGGTACCTGCTGAAGCAAATATCTTGCTGGTTACAGATAGCTCTTCAGAGGAGGATTCAGAGGCAGATGACCAGTCCTATTATCCCCCTGAGGTGTATGCTCAAACTTGGCAGGGTTATATTACTCATATAATGCATATGTTGTATTGCAATGCTTAGTTTTTACATCATATACACAATATTGAATGCCATCTCCTTAGTTGACACATCATATATGCGATTGCCCTCTGCTCACTTCCTTAGTATATAAATCATATATTTGAATTATGTCATGCCATGATGTTTACATAGACATCATGTATCTGAATTATGGCATGCCAACCCATTTTCTAAAGACATAATATAGTTATATCATCTCATCCTGTTTACATAGTCATCATATTTTAAATTATGTCATTCTATCCGTGAATTATATCATGCCATCATGTTTCCATCGACGGCATGTTTGTGATTTATGGCATGCCAACCACTTTAATAGACACATCGTATAGTTATATCATGTCATCCTGTTTACATAGTCATCATATTTTGAAGTATGTCATTCTATCCTGTTTAGTTAGCCATCATACATGTGAAATTGTGTCATGCTATCCTGTTTAATTAGCCATCATATATGTGAAATTATGTCCTGCTATTCTGTTTGCTTAGACAACATAAATGTGAATTATTTCATGCCCTGTTTTCTTCCCTACTATCCATTGCACCTGTCTATCTTACAATGTCTGTACATTCAATTACTTTTCTTGTTTATCAGCCATTTCAATTGGAGGGAGTGATGGCAGTACCTGTGGGAGTAAAAACATGGTCTTCAGAAAAGATCGTGCTACCTGTCGATGCAGATAGAACCACGGTTGTACTTGCCCAAGAACCAGCCCCACCACACATAACCCACAGTCATGCAGATTGTACCCCTACCCAGTTGGACAGAGAACCAGCTACACCCCTTCTAACCCCAACCCCAGCAGATAGACACCCAGTTCCCGTTGACACAGCACCGTCTCCACCATAGAGCACCCAAACACGAGCAGTTAGTAAGGCAACTGCAGTGCCCAAATCACGAGGACCACCACTCCGAACCCGAAGTCAACGCTTAAAGCAGAAGAAGAATTGTTCTCAGGTCAGGCTCCGTAGCTATGGTTCATACTACTTTGCTCTTGCATCAATTTATTTACTGATACCAACTAATTTCAAATTTGAAGGATGCAATTGAAACTCCAATGGCGCAACAGGTATGTTTTAAACCTGTTTCTTCAACGTGTTTGGCTGTTTGCTGTTGTAACTTGCTCTATGTTGATTTCGGTTTCAATTGAATAAACAGTTATGTTCTCATGCCATGTACATTACAAGTGTTGTTATTGCTGTGTAGTTTCCCACACTTATATTCTGTCTATGCTGCTTTGTCTTAAATATATATGATTCGAACTGTATCTATCTTGATTTGGCAACATAAACTAGAATGATATAGACCATACAGTGACCATACTACATATATATATATGTTTGTTTCATGCTGTTATCCTGTCCACCTTACTACTGAACTGGTTTACCAAAATGAGTTTCATATAGTACATTGTAAACCTGAGATGTGTTTGTTTGTTTCTCTTTTAGAACGCGGATAAAATATTGGAGAAGAGTACCCTGTTATGCAATGGTAAAGGAAGTAATGCAGATAAGGTTCAAGACAGTGAGACATCCCTGTTGGTCTCCAAGAAAGCTGATAAAAACTATATTGAAGACACTGAGACAACCCCGAAGTCCTGTCTTGATGTAGTGTTCGAGTTACTGGCTACCACTGCTGGCACCAGCTCTTTGAACTCGTTGCCTGAATCAGTTCGGCTTCTTGAGTCTCAACTTCAAGTTGAAAGACATCGATCAGATGTTATGCGACAGGAAGCCGAAGGACTGAGGAAGTCCCTAAGAATTCAGATGCATACTTTCTGGTGCAACAACAAGCGCCGGAGGACTTAAGCGCCAAACAAGAGAAAGTTAATAAGCTTGCTAAGCATCTTGCCAGCATTATGGGTACCTAGGATATTGTTTCTTGAGCTCTTCTGAAGTGGTTTCAGTTCTGGACTTGTTTTGTTGCGGCGTTTATATGCTGCTGTCTTCCCTATATTTGCACTAGTGGCGAACTTTGATGCCCAGTGGATGTAATATGTGTAATAGCCGTGATAGCCTAGTGTAAGTTGCTTGCTTATTTATATCCTTGTTGTCTTGTTTATTTGTTTGCTTGTAGTCAATGCAGTTTTTTTCTGCGGTTTGCTAGTGGCTGCAATAACCTATTTTTTAAAACTAGGCCTTAATAACCATCGGCTAATATTTACTGTAGTGACACTGCACCTCCTACGGGCCGTAGAAACAGTGGGCCTTCTACGGGCCGTATAAGCAGTGGGCCTTCTACGGGACGTAGAAGCAGTGGGCCTTCTATGGGCCATAGAAATAGTGGGCCTTCTACGGGCCGTAGAAACTATGGGCCTTCTATGGGTCGTATCATCTATGGGCCTTATACGGGCCGTATGATCGATTGGCCAAACATGGGCCAAACAGACCGCATTCAGGCCGTAAACGGGCTAGAGTTGGAATCGTCCGTTCATGGGCCGACCATAATGGGCCATCGTTAATAGGTCGTATTTGATGACGCTATTAAAACAACCCAATGTATTAACGGACCACAAACGGGCCGACTGTAACCACGGGCTGAATTTGGCCCACAAGCAGAAAATGACAGTAATGGGCTGTAAGTAAACGAATGCTGGAAATGAGCCCAAGAATAAATGGGCTCTGAGAAGGCCGAAAGATAACATGGGCTGGAAACGGCCCACCAGAATAACGGGCCGTTAATGGGTATAAAGTGATACACTGTTCTTTACAGGCCAGTTTCACCATGGGCCATTAATGGGTGTAAAGTGATACACTGTTCATTACGGGCCAGTTTCACCACGGGCCATTAGTAGGCCAAGAGTTACGTAGGACCTCATATGGGCCGAAAGACGTCATGGGCCATACATGGGCCAGAAGTGAAAACGGGCTGGAATCATATTGGATGGCCCAAATGACGCTACTGGGCCTAATTCGAATAGGGTGTAATGGGCCTTGGGTTAGCGGGCTGTAAATGGGCTATATGCGAACATGCCGTTAACAGGCTTTCCATGGGCCGGCCTGCCACCTTTTGACCAAGTCAAACGGGCCGGCCTTTTCACAGGATGGGCCTCTATTGTGTCGTGCCACGTGTCGACGTATCATAGGCGCCTTCTGTCCAATGAGTGGATGGCATCTGTCCCGGCGATGAGCCGACACATGTTTCCTCCAGCCAATGATGATTTTACACGTGAAAAATCCCCATTGGTCGGGGCTGTTAACGGGTTATCGGATCCAAAACCCGACCCGATAGCTTAACAGAGTTCCGTTACGGTGGATGCCACGTGTTGGTCACCCTTGACGAAATCACTTCTGTGACGCGCGATTTATCGTCATGGAAGTGGACACTTCCGTGATGATAATTTTGGTAATGTCATGGAACACTTCTACGACAGCACAGGTATGACTATCTTGATTCTATCATAATTTTGTCATGGATGTACGTGCATGACAGAAAACGCGACCTACTGTCACAAACACGTATCATCACGGAAGTTTATTTTTTTTGTAGTTCTACTTACCTATGTTACAATATACAAATAGCTAAGGAAGATTATTAACCCAAGATAAGAAAGCAGGTTTAACACTCTCCCTCACTCTATGGTACAACAAATTGATATCATGTACAAATTTACATCTCCAGACGCCAAACGAAGCCCTGTGTATATAAAGGGACGGCCCGGCGGCGGTTCAGGAACACGAAACAACAACTCGAGATATAGGTAAAGCGGATTCGCTCCCTACTCATCGAGACCCATCAATTCCACCACAACTAGATTGTAGGCTTTTACCTTCACCGCAAGGGGCCGAACCAGTATCAACTCCCCGTGTCCTTTGTCCGGCTTAACCCTTTTTGCTAATCTCGTTGAGATGGATCCAGGACTAAGTCCTCTCACTAGGGCATCTGACGTGTTAATTCCACGACAGTTGGCGCCCATCGTGGGGCTATCACATGATGGTTTCGAGTTCTTAAAGGGAAACTTTGAAGGACTCAAGGGATACGCGGTTGGCCGGATGACCAAGAGTCGTTGTCGCAAGCTCTACATCGATGACGCAGGATGGGGCCCCGAGGCCGACTCAATTGAGTATGGGTACCGGGTCCCCTTTGGCGGAATTCACGTTTTCATCGGCAAGATCGGCGAACCGGGCCCTGAGCCGGACATCTCCACCGACCTCGTCGAGGCGGCTCAGCGTGCGAGTCCTGCCCGGGTTCATCCTACCATGAAACGTGCGTTCGTAGGATTCATCCATGGTGCGGAATCTGAACCGGTGTCCGACGATGAGACGGCCGTCTACTCAGATGGCGAGTCATCCACTAGCGAAACCGAGTCGCTGTACCAATTGCAAGACGACCAGATTGGGGGCTATTCCGATGGCGATAGTATTCCAGACCCCTTTGAACCGCCGAACCGGGTTGCAATCTTCATGGCCGGTACACAACCCACATTGCAATCTTCATCTGCAGCAACAATGATTTCTGGATCGGCAGCCGGGGCAGGAGGCCCCGCGCACCGGTCAGCTCAAGTTCTTTCCAGTTTGTTGGACACCTGGACTGCATTGTTGACCGCGACAGTTACCCCGGAGACTCAGGATCAGCATAACACAGAGGTTACAAAGCTGAGGGATCAGATAACTCAGGCCAAGGAGGACTTGGCGGCGGAGGAAGCCAGAATGACTGAAGAACATGCCGCTTTAGATGCCCAGTCACAACAGATCCATGTGCAACATTACCGACTTATGTTGGATCAGAATGCGTCAAACGAAGTGCTGAGGAGGAGGCACCGATCTTGTCTGCCGCCGATTTACGAAGGAATGAATCTCTTCAATATGACGGGGGCCAGGCCAAGTGATCCGGCAGCAGTGAACCAGACCGAGGCACGTGGGACTTGAGCATCGGGTCAGCCACCGGTGATGGACCCGCCTCGACGGACGGATAACCCGCTGCAATACGTACCAATGCCACCGGGTCACTTCTCTAGCCCTTTGGATAGCATGATTGCTGCATCTTCTCGTTTGGCAGCTATTTCGATGGAGGTCGAGTCACTGGCGGCAGTTGAAACACGACAGGCCAGGGATCTTTTTCAAACCGCCATGGTGCAACAGTAGCCTTACTCATACAGTAGGGACAGAATACATTCAACCCCTCGTCCGAGCAAGAGTTAGATCACACACATTGATGAACCGGCTGTGTCAAGCAGTGCGCGGCACTGTGACGTCCCTAGAGGGCCTAATTCGGCACGCGGTGGTATGAATGCTCAGGATGTGGTAAACAACGGCAGAGCATGACGAGAGGCAGAGTTAGTGGCGCAGTTAGCAGCGCAGTACCCGAATCATCAACCCGCTCCGGTTCAACCGACGACATCAGTTGAATGTGGATTGGCTTTTAGCTCTTGGGGAGTACTGTGCCTCACCCTAGCTCTGCGTCATGTGCGGCTACCCAAGGATTTCAAGGGTCCGCGTAAAGTGCCTAATTACACCGCCGATTTACCCCCGAGTCATGGGTTGAGAGTTATGAGATGGCAATGGAGATGCTGGATGTGGATGAAGCGGCGTGTGCAAAATACTTCACCATGATGTTAGACGGAACGTCTCGCACCTGGTTAAAAAGTCTGCCGTTAACTCAATCAGTTCATGGGATGAGTTGAAGGCCCGGTTTATAGCGAACTTCAAGGATATGTGTAAACAACGCATGTTGATTGTGGATCTGGCTGCTTGTGTCCAAGGAGAAAACGAATCAACGACTCATTTGGTGCACCGGGTTTTGGAAATCCTGCATTCATCAGATCGCATCAATGTTGATTCGGCAATTATAACATTGGAGGGCAATTGCCAGTTTAAGTCGCTGAAGATGAAATTGGGACGGCTCAAGCATCACTACAATGCCATGGGAATGCTCATGGCAGCTCTGGTTAAGTATGCCGATTCCGATAATACCAAGGATCCCGAGTCTGACGAAGAGAAGCCGGAGAAGGGAAAGAAGAATGCCGGCGCAAAAGGACAGCATAACCAGGCTGGCCATGGGAATAACGGTAAGCGCAAGGCAGACAATAATTCTGATTTTGTGGCTAACACCAATGTTCAAGGTAATAATTAGCGCCGTAAGGGTAAACCGCCCTCGCGGGGCGGAGGATCAGGGATGAATCTGGAGCGTCTGTTGAACCAGCCTGGCCCAAAGCATGGGACGCAAGATAAACAAGCTACGCATTTATGGAAGGATTGCTTCATTATGCGAGAGTTCAAAAATTCAGATCTCTTCCGGCATGATCGTGAACCGTCTGGCGGTTCAGGACTCGGGTTTCACGGACCGGGTTATGGTGGAGGTAACTCCAGTTCAGGTTTTCAGGGTAACCAAGGTGGACAGGGCAATCAAGGCAATCAGGGCAACCAAGGTGGTTATAATCAGCAAGGGAATCAACAACAGCAGCAGTCGGGTTATCAGAGCAACCCGAAGCAGTTAAATGATGGACAGTATCATGTCTTCACTACTAGTCTATGCAAGCACGATTAGAAGCTCCATAAAAGGACAGTAAACTCTGTTGAAGCAGCGGTGCCCCGTTATCTGCACTAGTCTGAACAACCTATTATATGGAGTCGAGAGGATCATCCTCCTCGGGTTGATAATCCTGGTCATCTAGCGTTGGTGGTTGCACCACAAGTTGGAGGTTATAAATTCACCAAAGTGCTCATGGATGGAGGGAACAGTATCAACATTCTGTATTATGAAACCTTTCGGCGTATGGGGTTCACAAATAAGAATCTTAAACCATCAAACACCATTTTTCACGGTGTGGTACCAGGTAAATGGGCTTACCCGGTCGGTAAGATAGCTCTGGAGGTGGTTTTTGGAGATGATCATAATTCAAGGTCTGAGACATTGAACTTTGAAGTGGTCAAAATCAGAAGTCCGTACCATGCCCTGTTTGGACGGTCGGTTTATGCTAAGTTCATGGCAAGGCCGTGTTATGTTTAATTGCAGCTCAAGATGTCAGGTCATAAGGGGACCATCATTCTGATACGGAAGATCTGGTCCGAAGGTGTGACGGCTGTCAGAAGTTTGCACGCTGAGCTCATGTTCCAGCTCAAGAGTTGAGGATGATTCCAATTACCTGGTCGTTCGCAACTTGGGGGCTGGATATGGTTGGGCCTTTTAAGAGATCCAAGGATAAGAAGACCCACCTCCTGGTGGCGGTTGATAAATTCACCAAGTGGGTGGAGGCAAAGCCAGTGAGCAAGTGTGATGCGGCCATGGAGGTTCAATTCATGAAAAAGGTGATCTTCCTGTTTGGCTTTCCACATAGCATTATAACAGATAAAGGCACGAATCTCTCCAAGGGAGCTATGGAAGAGTTATGTGAACGTGAGCACATCCGGCTTGATGTGTCATCGGTAGCCCACCCCAATCTAATGGTCAAGCGGTGAGAGCTAATCAGGAAATTCTAAAGGGTATCAAGCCTCGGCTTATGGTACCTTTGAAGTGGACGCGGGGTTGTTGGGTGGAGGAGCTGCCTTCCATTCTATGGAGTATTAACACCACCCCCAATAGATCTATGGGTTACACACCCTTCTTCATGGTTTATGGAGAAGAAGCAGTTCTCCCAAGTGATATGCGTCATGACTCGCCCCGAGTGATAGCCTACATTGAAGTGGATAATGAGAGAGCACGCCAGGATGCATTGGACCTGTTAGATGAACAACGGGATATTGCGGCAGCTCACTCGGCAATTTATCAGCAAGACCTCCGGCGTTATCACAGCCACCGGGTTAAAACCAGGACTTTCCAAGAGGCCGACATGGCGCTCCGGCTCATCCAAGATCAGACAACATGCATAAGTTGTCTCCACCTTGGGAAGGACCCTTTGTGGTCAGCAAGAATTTGAACGACGGCTCATACTACCTCATCGATGTTTGAGAGCACAAAGACTCACGCAAATCATAGGAGGAGACTCGCCGACTGTGGAATATAGCTCATCTTCGGCCTTACTACACCTGAGCCATGGGCTCCTACTATGTATATATTTTTGACAATGTACATATTATGATCAATAAATAAACCGACATCCTTGCTAAAGCAGGGCCTCTGCCGTTTTCATCTTATATGTCTCCTTGGTTACATGGGGGCTCATGCGTGCAAAGCAAAGTTTTCCAGTAAACCGGCTTATAAAGCCACAACATAGGTTGGGAGCTTCACACACAAGGGACCAAAGAGAGCATGTTGCCACGCATAGCTCAAACATAGGTACCCATTGAGCACAGCTCACAATATTACTTGGGGGCTCTTTTGTGCACAACAACAAAGAGTTTGAAAGGACCCTTGTAATAGGCTATCAAGCCAGGATTGGAAGCTAGGTGTATTCACCTAAAACCCCGAGTTAACCTGCCTTCATCAAGTAAGCCACTCCGTCCAGGTAATCCTGGTATGACCCGCCGAACATTTGACAAGTCAATCTTATACAGACCCTGAACTTGTCAAAGTTAAAACGAAAATTGCTTAATTGGAGGCCCATCTTAAAAGGCTGTGTCAAATGGTTTAACTCAGCGGCCTGGCAGCCCATGAAAAGCCTCTAATTTGGGCCAGGCAGCCCTTGAAAAGCCTCGACTACAAGTTTTTATTTGTTTTTGCAAGTTTTTCTTTCCTTTGATAAGGTTTTAAGGTAAACCGGCGTCCATTGAACCGGCCTGACTATAAGTCATTTCATCAGCCCGGTGTTTCTTAACCTGGTGCAGCTTTCAACTATCAGTTGTTTGCACGAAATCAATTATAAACTGGTGTTTATTAGCCCGGTCTGCCATTGACTATAAGTCGCCAGGATGATCATCTGGTGTTTATCATAACCCGACGTGGTTTATTATATACCAGCACAGCATGGTGAGAGTTATACACACTCAGGATTTGGGTTATCACCTTCCTACAAAAATGATTGGTACACCTATGATGTGACTTAAATCACAGGTATGAGGTATTTTAATATTTCATTATCTTTACAGCCTTGGTTATAAACTCTGGCTTCATATTGGGCATCGTAACCCGTCCCGCGGTAAACCGCCAGGATAAGTTTTCAGTTTATGACATGCATAAAACATGATTGCATAACACCGATAAAAATCATAAGCAGACATTGCATCTTATGACAAAGTGGCAGTCTCAGGAAAGTGATTATGCACGACGGCATAGCAGACCAAGTGTTTTAAGCTATGCACGACGGCATAGCAGACCAAGTGTTTCAAGCTATGCACGATGGCATAGCAGACCAAGTGTTTTAAGCTAGCCTATTACAAGGCGCTTTAAACCGCCCAAAAAGATAATTGTTTTTCTATAGAGGACGGTGCACAAATGGTAAACCGGCTTCCAGATTATGATTCCTCTTCGGCAAGATGAGAAGTTTGTGGATCACCTTGCGCCGGTTCAGCCTCCACCTCCCCATCCACTGGCTGGAAGTCAATGGTGGCCCATTCAATTCCACACAAAGCTCGGAAGACAGCTTCATCACTTATAAGATCTGACAGTTCAAGGTCAGGAGCATAAGTGTGCTTATGAGTTGGCGGTATTAAATTTTGGACTTCATAAACTGACGTAGCAATCCGTCTATTGTCTGCATCATAGATGAACCGGTGATAAGACAGATCAGTCTCCTCGGCCAGTTTGCTAGCAAGTGGGCGCATTTCCTTTGTCAGAGCTCTAAGGGCATCCTCGTCAAACTCCGACCCATCTTCTTTTTGGCTTGGATAACCATTTCCGATATCCACCGAATGAAGGTCAGCTATCCAAGCCTTAGCCCGAGTCAGTGCAGATAAAGCGCCAGCCCTTGCAGCAGATCTCTTCATTTCTTCTAACTGGGCCGGTGTCATGGAGAGCTTGGCCAAGGTATCTTTGATTAAGGTTGGCGCGGTTTGTTGTATGAAGCAGTGCAGATAACTCATTGAGCGCCGGTATATAGCTGTTCAATTAAGGTATAAGCAGCCCTCAGCTTCTTGCGCATATCCGAGCCAAGATGGGCGACGCGACTACCTGCAATGGTTACAATATTGTTGTTAAACCAACAATTTCAAGGCTGATGAAATACGGTTCATTACAAAGTTACTTACCAAATATGGCAGAAGTCATAGCATTGATTTGACGCTTTAAACCAGTTAGCTCTTCTGCCACCGGTTTAAGTGCTGCTTCAGCATCCTCAGCCCATTTTAACAGAGTGGCCTTCTCAGTCTCCCAATCTGCCAGGTCGCCTTTGAAGCCATCTTTCAACTGCTCCATGGCGGTTAAAACGCCCTTCAACTCGTCTTTGGCCTTGGAAGTTTCTGCTTGCTGGGACTTGATATTTTCTTGAAGATCGGCGATTTGGGAATCCTTATTGCTCAAGTAAGCCTGCAAAAGACAGATAATAAAGTTGTTAATACTTTCTCAAAGTCCCAAGCATACAACAAGTTATACACTTGGCACTTGGGGGCTAATGCGGATTGCTTTTATCAACTAGGATTTTAAGTCCCAAGCATACAACAAGTTATATAGTTGGCACTTGGGGGCTAATGCGTATCGGTTCAAATTCAAGGTCGTCTAGGTTTTAACAATAAACCGGATCGTATTGATAACCAGAATGAATTTTGGAAGCTAAGTTACAAAAGATATACCGGTTCATCCTAAAGGTATAAACCGGTCTACAAGGGATAAGCAAGCAACTTTCTAATATTCTCCTACTAGAAGTCCCAGTTCACATTCATATTGGTGAACTGACCCTTGGGGGCTACTAGACTTGATCATTGAAGCAGGATATAAGGAAACGAGGAAGTTATTCAAAGGAACAAGTGTTTACCTCATATCGCTCTTTCATCAGGTTTACCAAACCAGCCTCATAGTCACGACTGGTATACAGCCAGTTCAAATATCCAGAATGAATATCTTGAGCATTGAGGTGAGCATCACTTGACAAATCAGTCTTCCACTTGCCTTTATCTGCAGCAGGAAATTCTTCTTTGGCACTGTGCTTGGATAAAGCAACAGGGTTGCACGGAGCAGTGTGGCCAAAACTGGTAATCACCACATCATCAGTCGTGCCATCAACAATCTTATCTGCATTGGACGGTTTAGCAGAGGCTCTTGCTGGGCTTGGTGGATCGGCGGCTGGACTTGGTGGATCGGTAGCTGGGCTTGGCGGATCAGCATGAGGACTAGTCGGATTAACTTCTGGTGGATCAACATAAGTGTCCTGACCCTGTGGTACAGGATCATCCAGAGTAATATTAGCATCTGGATCGGCAGCCTCTGAGGTCCTCTCCAGTTCAATAGCCGGGTTATCATCAGTGGGAGCAGTCAGCTTGGCCTTTTTGCTGAGTCGGGCTTTGGCACTGCAAGTAACAAACAGAGGTTAATATAACGAACCGGTGCAAGAAAGCAAAACTAACATTACTATGCTTACCGAGGGACGGTCTTGAGAGGAGGCATCTGGGTAGTTGATGAATCGCCAGAGGAGGAATTGGAAGTACCTGTCGGATTTCGGGTTCCGGCAGACCCTCTAGGTTCGAACACTGGGGTGCGTGCGGAGATCTTGCCCTCTACCTACCTGCACCTCGCCGCCTCGCTAGGATCTAAGCTATGAAAGGAACAACACAAGAGACACAGGGTTTATACTAGTTCAGGCCACCATTGTGGTGTAATACCCTACTCTAGTTTGTGGTGTGGTGGATTGCCTCTTGGGCTGATGATGAACGATACAAGGAAGAACAGCCTCGCGAGGGTTTGTTCTTAGCTGGTGCGATGAACTGCTAGGGGGAGTTCAGTCGCTCTTTCTGATGGTTTCCAGATTATGCCTCTACCTTGTGGTGGCTAGTCCTATTTTTAGGCAAAGGCCCTGGGCCTCTTCCCAAATATTGAGCGGGAAGGGTGCCAACAATTGGCCATTTTGAAGGGGAACATCTAGTACACTTATCCTGACTAAAGTTGGTCCTCGCTTGTCAAAGGCTCTGGTGGTGACGCTGTTGGGTTTCGTAGTAATTTCAAAATTTTCCTACGCACACGCAAGATCATGTGATGCATAGCAACGAGGGGAGAGTGTTGTCTACGTACCCAACGCAGACCGACTGCGGAAGCGATGACACGGCGTAGAGGAAGTAGTCGTACGTCTTCACGATCCAACCGATCAAGCACCGAAACTACGGCACCTCTGAGTTCAAGCACACGTTCAGCTCGATGACGATCCCCGGACTCCGATCCAGCAAAGTGTCGGGGAAGAGTTCCGTCAGCACGACGGTGTGGTGACGATCTTGATGAACTACAGCAGCAGGGCTTCGCCTAAACTCCGCTACAGTATTATCGAGGAATATGGTGGCAGGGGGCACCGCACACGGCTAAGGAATCGATCACGTGGATCAACTTGTGTCAACTTTTGTCTTTGGGGTGCCTCTACCTCAGTATATAAAGGAGCCAAGGGGGGAGGGTGCGCCAGCCAAGAGAGAGAGGCGCAGGAGGAGTCCTACTCCTACCGGGAGTAGGACTCCCCCCCAATCCTATTCCAACAAGGATTCCCAAGGGGGAAAGAGGGAGAGGGGTGGCCGGCCACCTCTCCTAGTCCTAATAGGACTAGGGGAAGGGGGGAGGCGCGCAGCCCCCTTGGGCTGCCCCTTTCTCCTTTCCACTAAGGCCCATGAAGGCCCATATGGCTCCCGGGGGGTTCCGGTAACCTCCCGGTAACCCGGTAAAATCCCGATTTCACCCGGAACACTTCCGATGTCCAAACATAGGCTTCCAATATATCAATCTTTATGTCTCGACCATTTCGAGACTCCTCGTCATGTCCGTGATCACATCCGGGACTCCGAACAACCTTCGGTACATCAAAATGCATAAACTCATAATATAACTGTCATCGTAACCTTAAGCGTGCGGACCCTACGGGTTCGAGAACAATGTAGACATGACCGAGACACGTCTTCTGGTCAATAACCAACAGAGGGACCTGGATGCCCATATTGGCTCCTACATATTCTACGAAGATCTTTATCGGTCAGACCGCATAACAACATACGTTGTTCCCTTTGTCATCGGTATGTTACTTGCCCGAGATTCGATCGTCGGTATCCAATACCTAGTTCAATCTCGTTACCGGCAAGTCTCTTTACTCGTTCCGTAATACATCATCTCACAACTAACATATTAGTTGTAATGCTTGCAAGGCTTATGTGATGTGTATTACCGAGAGGGCCCAGAGATACCTCTCCGACAATCGGAGTGACAAATCCTAATCTCGAAATACGCCAACCCAACATCGACCATTGGAGACACGTGTAGTACTCCTTTATAATCACCCAGTTACGTTGTGACGTTTGGTAGTACCCAAAGTGTTCCTCCGGTAAACGGGAGTTGCATAATCTCATAGTCATAGGAACATGTATAAGTCATGAAGAAAGCAATAGCAACATACTAAACGATCGGGTGCTAAGCTAATGGAATGGGTCATGTCAATCAGATCATTCAACTAATGATGTGACGTTGTTAATCAAATAACAACTCATTGTTCATGGTCAGGAAACATAACCATCTTTGATTAACGAGCTAGTCAAGTAGAGGCATACTAGTGACACTCTGTTTGTCTATGTATTCACACATGTATTATGTTTCCGGTTAATACAATTCTAGCATGAATAATAAACATTTATCATGATATAAGGAAATAAATAATAACTTTATTATTGCCTCTAGGGCATATTTCCTTTAGTCTCCCACTTGCACTAGAGTCAATAATCTAGTTCACATCGCCATGTGATTTAACAGCAATAGTTCACATCACCATGTGATTAGCACCCATAGTTCACATCGCTATGTGACCAACACCGAAAGGGTTTACTAGATTCAGTAATCTAGTTCACATCGCTATGTGATTAACACCCAAGGAGTACTAAGGTGTGATCATGTTTTGCTTGTGAGAGAATCTTAGTCAACGGGTCTGCCACATTCAGATCCTCATGTATTTTGCAAATTTCTATGTCAACAATACTCTGCATGGAGCTACTCTAGCTAATTTCTCCCACTTTCAATATGTATCTAGATCGAGACTTAGAGTCATCTAGATTAGTGTCAAACTTGCATCGGCGTAGCCCTTTACGACGAACCTTTTTCCATAATCGAGAAACATATCCTTATTCCACTAAGGACAATTTTGACCGCTCTCCAGTGATCTACTCCTAGATCACTATTGTACTCCCTTGCCAAACTCAGTGGTATGGCATACAATAGATCTGGTATACAGCATGGCATACTTTATAGAACCTATGACTGAGGCATAGGGAATGACTTTCATTCTCTTTCTATTTTCTGCCGTGGTCGGGCTTTGAGTCTTACTCAACTTCACACCTTGCAACACAGGCAAGAACTCCTTCTTTGACTGTTCCATTTTGAACTATTTCAAAAATTTATCAAGGTATGTATTCATTGAAAAATCTTATCAAGCGTCTTCATCTATCTATATAGATCTTGATGCTCAATGTGTAAGCAGCTTCACCAAGGTCTTTCTTTGGAAGACTTTTATTCAAGTATCCTTTCATGCTTTGCAGAATAATTCTACATTATTTCCGATCAACAATATGTCATTCACATATACTTATCAGAAATGTTGTAGTGCTCCCACTCACTTTCTTGTAAATACAGGCTTCACCGTAAGTCTGTACAAAAACTATATGCTTTGATCAACTTATCAAAGCGTATATTCCAACTCCGAGATTCTTGCACCAGTCCATAAATGGATCGCTGGAGCTTGCACAGTTTGTTAGCTCCCTTTGGATCGACAAAACCTTCCGGTTGCATCATATACAACTCTTCTTCCAGAAATCCATTCAGGAATGCAGTTTTGACATCCATCTGCCAAATTTCATAATCATAAAATGGGGCAATTGCTAACATGATTCGGACAGACTTTTAAGCATCGATACGAGTAAGAAAATCTCATCGTATTCAACACCTTGAACTTTGTCAAAAACCTTTTTCGACAAGTCTAGCTTTGTAGATAGTAACACTACTATCAACGTCCGTCTTCCTCTTGAAGATCCATTTATTCTTAATGACTCACCAATCATCGGGCAAGTCAATCAAAGTCTACACTTTGTTCTCATACATGGATCATATCTCAGATTTCATGGCCTCAAGCCATTTCGTGGAATCTGGGCTCATCATTGCTTCCTCATAGTTCGTAGGTTCATCATGGTCTAGTAACATGACTTCCAGAACATGATTACCGTACCACTCTGGTGCGGATCTTACTCTGGAAGACCTACGAGGTTTGGTAGTAACTTGATCTGAAGTTTGATGATCATCATCATTAACTTCCTCACTTATTGGTGTAGGAATCACTGGAACTGATTTCTGTGATGAACTACTTTCCAATAAGGGAGAAGGTATAATTACCTCATCAAGTTCTACTCTCCTCCCACTCACTTCTTTCGAGAGAAACTCCTTCTCTGGAAAGGATCCATTTTAGCAACGAATGTCTTGCCTTCGGATCTGTGATAGAAGGTGTACCCAACAATTTCCTTTGGGTATTCTATGAAGACGCACTTCTCCGATTTGGGTTCGAGCTTATCAGGATGAAACTTTTTCACATAAGCATCGCAGCCCCAAACTTTAAGAAACAACAGCTTAGGTTTACTGCTAAACCATAGTTCATACAGTGTCGTCTCAACGGATTTAGATGGTGCCCTATTTTAAAACGTGAATGCAGCTGTCTCTAGTGCATAACCCCAAAACGATAGTGGTAAAGAGATATCATAGATCGCACCATATCAAATAAAGTGCGGTTACGACGTTCGGACACACCATAACGATGTGGTGTTCCAGGTGGCGTGAGCTGTGAAACTATTCCACATTGTTTTAATTGAAGACCAAACTCGTAACTCAAATATTTGTCTCCGCGATCAGATCGCAGAAACTTTATTTTCTTGTTACGATGATTTTTCCACTTCACTCTGAAATTCTTTGAACCTTTCAACTATTTTAGACTTATGTTTCATCAAGTAGATATACCCATATCTGCTCAAATCATCTTGTGAAGGTCAGAAAACAACGATGCTTGCCACGAGCATCAGCACTCATTGGATCGCATACATCAGTATGTATTATTTCCAATAAGTCAGTAGCTCGTTCCATTGTTCCGGAGAACGGAGTTTTAGTCATCTTGCCCAAAAGGCACAGTTCGCAAGCATCAAGTGATTCATAATCAAGTGATTCCAAAATTCCATCAGTATGGAGTTTCTTCATGCGCTTTACACCAATATGACCTAAACGGCAGTGCTACAAACAAGTTGCACTTATCATTATTAACTTTGCATCTTTTGGTTTCAATATTATGATTATGTGTATCACTACGATCGAGATCCAACAAACTATTTTCATTGGGTGTGTAACCATATAAGGTTCTATTCATGTAAACAGAACAACAATTTATTCTCTTACTTAAATGAATAATCATATTACAATAAACATGATCAAATCATATTCATGCTCAACGCAAACACCAAATAACACTTATTTAGGTTCAACACTAATCCCGAAAGTACAGGGAGTGTGTGACGATGATCATATCAATCTTGGAACTATTTCCAACACACATCGTCACTTCACCCTTAACTAGTCTCTGTTTATTCTGCAACTCCCGTTTCAAGTTACTAATCTTAGCAACTGAACTAGTATCAAATACTTAGGGGTTGCTATAAACACTAGTAAAGTACACATCAATAACATGTATATCAAATATACTTATGTTCACTTTGCCATCCTTCTTATCTGCCAATTACTTGGGGTAGTTCCGCTTCCAGTGACCTGTCCCTTTGCAGTAGAAGCACTTAGTCTCAGGCTTAGGACCATACTTGGGCTTCTTCACTTGAGTAGCAACTTGCTTGCCGTTCTTCTTGAAGTTCCCTTCTATCCCTTTGCCCTTTTCTTGAAACTAGTGGTCTTGTTAACCATCAACACTTGATGCTCTTTCTTGATTTCTACCTTCGTCGATTTCAACATCACGAAGAGCTCGGGAATCATTTTCGTCATCCCTTGCATACTATAGTTCATCACGAAGTTCTACTAACTTGGTGATGGTGACTAGAGAACTCTGTCAATCACTATCTTATCTGGAAGATTAACTCCCACTTGATTCACGCGATTGTAGTACCCAGACAATCTGAGCACTTGCTCACTAGTTGAGCGATTCTCCTCCATCTTTTAGCTATAGAACTTGTTGGAGACTTCATATCTCTCAACTCGGGTATTTGCTTGAAATATTAACTTCAATTCCTGGAACATCTTATATGGTCCATGACGTTCAAAAACGTCTTTGAAGTCCCGATTCTAAGCCAAAGAGCATGGTGCACAAAACTATCAAGTAGTCATCATATTGAGCTAGCCAAACGTTCATAACGTCTGCATCTGCTCCTGCAATAGGTCTGTCACCTAGCGGTGCATTAAGGACATAATTCTTCTGTGCAGCAATGAGGATTAACCTTAGATCACGGATCAAATCCGCAACATTGCTACTAACATTTTTCAACACAGTTTTCTCTAGGAACATATCAAAATAAACATATGAAAGCAACAACGCGAGCTATTGATCTACAACATAATTTGCAAAATACTATCAGGACTAAGTTCATGATAAATTAAAGTTCAATTAATCATATTACTTAAAGAACTCCCACTTAGATAGACATCCCTCTAATCCTCTAAGTGATTACGTGATCCAAATCAACTAAACCATGTCCGATCATCACGTGAGATGGAGTAGTTTCATCGGTGAACATCATTATGTTGATCATATCTACTATATGATTCACGCTCGACCTTTCGGTCTCCGTGTTCCGAGGCCATATCTGCATATGCTAGGCTCGTCAAGTATAACCTGAGTATTCTGCGTGTGCAAAAACTGGCTTGCACCCGTTGTAGATGGACGTAGAGCTTATCACACCCGATCATCACGTGGTGTCTGGGCACGACGAACTTTGGCAACGGTGCATACTCAGGGAGAACACTTCTTGATAATTTAGTGAGAGATCATCTTATAATGCTACCGTCAATCAAAGCAAGATAAGATGCATAAAAAGATAAACATCACATGCAATCAATATAAGTGATATGATATGGCCATCATCATCTTGTGCTTGTGATCTCCATCGCCGAAGCACCGTCATGATCACCATCGTCACCGGCGCAACACCTTGATCTCCATCGTAGCATCGTTGTCGTCTCGCCAATCTTATGCTTCCACGACTATCACTACCGTTTAGTAATAAAGTAAAGCATTACATCGCGATTGCATTGCATACAATAAAGCGACAACCATATGGCTCCTGCCAGTTGCCGATAACTCGGTTACAAAACATGATCATCTCATACAATAAAATTCAACATCATGCCTTGACCATATCACATCACAACATGCCCTGCAAAAACAAGTTAGACGTCCTCTACTTTGTTGTTGCATGTTTTACGTGGCTGCTACGGGCTTAAGTAAGAACCAATCTCACCTACGCATCAAAACCACAACGATAGTTTGTCAAATAGACTCCGTTTTAACCTTCGCAAGGACCGGGCGTAGCCATACTTGGTTCAACTAAAGTTGGAGAGGCAGTCGCCCGCAAGCCATCTCTGTGCAAAGCACGTCGAGGGAACCGGTCTCGCGTAAGCGTACGCGTAAGGTTGGTCCGGGTCGTCTCGTCCAACAATACCGCCGAACCAAAGTATGACATGCTGGTAGGCAGTATGACTTGTATCGTCCACAACTCACTTGTGTTCTACTCGTGCATATAACATCAACATAAATAACCTAGGCTCGGATGCCACTGCTGGGTTTCGTAGTAATTTCAAAATTTTCCTACGCACACGCAAGATCATGTGATGCATAGCAACGAGGGGAGAGTGTTGTCTACGTACCCAACGCAGACCGACTGCGGAAGCGATGACACGACGTAGAGGAAGTAGTCGTACGTCTTCACGATCCAACCGATCAAGCACCGAAACTACGGCACCTCCGAGTTCAAGCACACGTTCAGCTCGATGACGATCCCCGGACTCCGATCCAGCAAAGTGTCGGGGAAGAGTTCCGTCAGCATGACGGTGTGGTGACGATCTTGATGAACTACAGCAGCAGGGCTTCGCCTAAACTCCGCTACAGTATTATCGAGGAATATGGTGGCAGGGGGCACCGCACACGGCTAAGGAATCGATCACGTGGATCAACTTGTGTCAACTTGTGTCTTTGGGGTGCCTCTACCTCAGTATATAAAGGAGCCAAGGGGGGAGGGTGCGCCGCCCAAAGGGAGAGAGGCGCAGGAGGAGTCCTACTCCTACCGGGAGTAGGACTCCCCCCCCCCAATCCTATTCCAACTAGGATTCCCATGGGGGAAAGAGGGAGAGGGGTGGCCGGCCACCTCTCCTAGTCCTAATAGGACTAGGGGAAGGGGGGAGGCGCGCAGCCCCCTTGGGCTGCCCCTTTCTCCTTTCCACTAAGGCCCATGAAGGCCCATATGGCTCCCGGGGGGTTCCGGTAACCTCCCGGTAACCCGGTAAAATCCCGATTTCACCCGGAACACTTCCGATGTCCAAACATAGGCTTCCAATATATCAATCTTTATGTCTCGACCATTTCGAGACTCCTCGTCATGTCCGTGATCACATCCGGGACTCCGAACAACCTTCGGTACATCAAAATGCATAAACTCATAATATAACTGTCATCGTAACCTTAAGCGTGCGGACCCTACGGGTTCGAGAACAATGTAGACATGACCGAGACACGTCTTCTGGTCAATAACCAACAGCGGGACCTGGATGCCCATATTGGCTCCTACATATTCTACGAAGATCTTTATCGGTCAGACCGCATAACAACATACGTTGTTCCCTTTGTCATCGGTATGTTACTTGCCCGAGATTCGATCGTCGGTATCCAATACCTAGTTCAATCTCGTTACCGGCAAGTCTCTTTACTCATTCCGTAATACATCATCTCACAACTAACATATTAGTTGTAATGCTTGCAAGGCTTATGTGATGTGTATTACCGAGAGGGCCCAGAGATACCTCTCCGACAATCGGAGTGACAAATCCTAATCTCGAAATACGCCAACCCAACATCGACCATTGGAGACACCTGTAGTACTCCTTTATAATCACCCAGTTACGTTGTGACGTTTGGTAGTACCCAAAGTGTTCCTCCGGTAAACGGGAGTTGCATAATCTCATAGTCATAGGAACATGTATAAGTCATGAAGAAAGCAATAGCAACATACTAAACGATCGGGTGCTAAGCTAATGGAATGGGTCATGTCAATCAGATCATTCAACTAATGATGTGACCTCGTTAATCAAATAACAACTCATTGTTCATGGTCAGGAAACATAACCATCTTTGATTAACGAGCTAGTCAAGTAGAGGCATACTAGTGACACTCTGTTTGTCTATGTATTCACACATGTATTATGTTTCCGGTTAATACAATTCTAGCATGAATAATAAACATTTATCATGATATAAGGAAATAAATAATAACTTTATTATTGCCTCTAGGGCATATTTCCTTCAGACGCCGGCTTGGGCTCCACAATGAATTCCTTCCTGCCGTTGTGACGGTCTTGGTCTTGTTGCACCGAAATAGATGCCTTTGCTTGATGCTCTCGCCTGCGCTTGCTCCCTTTGCACCAAAGAGGAAAGGAGGACACTGCACAGGCTGGCGCCCACCTGGCGCCCTTGGTCGTCATGGCTTGCGTCATGGGCACCTCGTGATGTACCCCGCCTTGATCTCTCCGCCTCCTCGCGAGCCAGCCTGACGAGGCCGTGCCTGAGGAAGCTTCCTGTCGTCCACCCCGCGAGTCTTGGCCCCTCGCAAGGGTCTTGACCTCGTGCTGATGAAGATGGGCCGTGCTGGGCCGCCCCTTGAGCCACGCCGCAGGCCGCAGGCAGGCAAGTCTGGGGAACCCCGTTCCCAGAATGCCAACAGTACCCTGATAATTTGAATCAGACGGATTAAGAGGGTATAGGAAGTAACCCGCCTTAGGATAAGATTTATTAGAAGTACAAGAGACCTCTGGACGGCGTTTTCAAACCGGGGTGTCCGGTAAACCGGAGGAGGTAACTTGTTGGCCACTGTGCCGGGTTGTGCGACGAGCTTCAGGTTGTTGTGTCTTCAAAGAAAATTGTGGACTCAAATAAGCGAGAGGATGTGAATGTTTTACTTTCCGGACTGCGCGACAGAGTTTTCGTACTGGCACATGATCTGAATCAGAAGAAACGGGAATTACCTCTACATGATCAACACGGCTGGCTTCCGCATCATCCTGATAATCATCATTGTCAATAAGGTGCATGCAAAATGAACCAAGGGAATCAAGTTCTACCTCTGATTCTGAATCATCAGCATCTTCAGCCGGATCAGGAGACTTGGCGGTTCTCTTCTTTGCTGGCTTCTTTGAGGCCTTACTCTTAGCACGAGGCACTCTCACCGGTTTGTCTTGTGGTTTTGCTGGTTTGTCTTGAGATTTCCTCTTCCAGAACGGGTCATTGCTCTACAAAGATAAACAGAAGGTCATCAGAAAACTTTCAACAAAGGGGCGAATTAAAAGCAGAAAGATACAATTCTTACCGCTGGCGGCTTATTGGATGCATAAAAGGGACGCAACCCAGTCTTGCTGCACTCAGATATCGGTTCATCCAACATCTTTTTGATAGCTTCAGTAATCTCGTCATCAGTTAGCTGAATATCGATATGACATTGAGGATCTTTTAACTCTCATGTATACTCGCACATTAAACCAGGACGCTGGCTTAAGGGCAAGATACTCCATGAAACCCAGCAACAGACATGGTGAATGCCGGTTAAACTATTTGCCATAAAGGCTCGGATGTTAGAAATATATGGTGCATACTTTGATTGTTCCTTGGCAGTAAGCCGTTGAGGCAATGGATGTTCATTACTGAGCCGGTGAGCACGATAACCCGGCAGAGGATTTTCATCTTCAGGAGCGGTATTCCGGTAGTAAAACCACGTTTGATTCTAGTCCTTGGGGTGGCTGTGGTGTTTGGCGTGAGGAAAATTGACTTCTTTCCTTTTCTGAATTGACACCCCGCCAAGTTCAGTGTTGGGGCCATCAGTAAATTCAGTACATCGGTTCAAGTGGAAGAAGTCTCTGAAAAACTCAACGGTCGGTTCTTCTTGCAGATAAACTTCACAAAACACTTGGAAATTGCAAATGTTGGACACAGAGTTTGGTCCAATATCCCGAGGGTGGAGTTGGAAGCTGGCAAGTACATCCTGAAACTTTTTTGATCTGGGAGGGCTAAAACCCTCGGTCCAGATGATGTACAGAAACAACTACTTCTCCGTCTTGAGGTTCAGGAGGATTTTCAGTACCCGGGGCTCTCCAATGGATGGTTTCTTGCTTTGCTAAAGCGCCAGTCACAACATACGAATTAAGTTGCTCTTTCGTAACCCGGGAGGGAGCCCAGTTGCAAGAGAAGAGCTGTTTGGCCGTTTTTTATAACAAGCTATAAAAGAAGTTCAATGTCAGTTTACTGTTCAAGATTGATATGCATAAACCGGCGCCAGGCCGGGGGAAGAAGTCAACTAGAGGAAATGTACATGTTAAACAAGATACTGATGCTCAGGGAAAATTGGTGGTTTAAGAGAGGGCTAATGGTACCTGACGGATTATCAACTTTTAAACAGTTAAAACGCCTACAATGATGCAGAAGGGACATATCTGAAATTTCTTAAGTGTTGCACAAATAAGTTTTATAAGTTGGTGTGATAATTTCGGATCTACCACAGTTCTACGAAAGGGGAGAAATTTTAAACCTAAAGGTCGCGACAGCAGAAGAATGCATATGCTTGGACGAGATCTCATGCAGTAAAAAGTAGTTTCTGAGGGTGACTAGGGGCACTGAACTATTACCGCACACCTTTACTATCAGTTTCAGATCAAGCTATCAGATCTAGAAGAGAACAAGGACGAACAATGAAGAACACCGATGAACAGTGGAACCGTAATGCAGATCTGATATTTGGGAAGAGGAGTACTTACTAGTGTTGCAGGGCAGCGGAGGTGTGTTGCAGTTTATTTGGTCAAGAACAGGTTGATGTTGTGGCCTTGTCGATGCAGATGTGAAGGTCGATAGTGGCGGCGGAGCTCAGACTCTTCGGGGTCGCGAGGAAGAAGAAGAGATGAAGAGGCAAGGGGGAGAATGGAAAGGACCCCCGGTCTTATTTATAAAGTCGAAGGAATAAGTGACATGCCCGAGAATCGAGGAGCCAAAAATCGGATATCTGATACAGCTGTCGTTTCGGTCTTCAGAAATTAATTAATAAAAGAAGTATTTACAGGGTTTTAGACAAAGATGATGTCATGACGATTCGCTATAATCTTAGAAGATGACATCATGGCTATTTATCAAGTTTACATGGAGAAGATGTCATGGCGGTTTACAAGGATTATAGAAGGATGTTCAAGGAATTTTTCTAAGTGTTGAAGATTGACATGAACAGGTTCAAATCAATCTGGGGCCTAATGTTGGGGATATAACTACTGAGTATAAACCACCCAAGAGGGGCTGGTTTATGCTCATCCATATATAAGCCCATGAAGACAGGGAGTATGGCGTTCTATCATTGAAGTTTAGAGGCCCAGAGCCCAAAGGCGATTTAGAGCCCATAAACGTAAACCGGCATGAGATGTGTAAACTTGTGTTGTAAGTTAGGGAAGTTAGAAACCGAGCCGGACACGTGTATGAGCCAGTGTCAGTGTTCTATAAACCGCCGGGCATCAACCTATGTATATAAAGGGACGACCCGGTGGCGGTTCAGGAACAAGAAACAACAACTCGAGAGATAGGTAAAGCGGATTCGCTCCCTACTCATTGAGACCCGTCAATTCCACCACAAACTGGATTGTCCGGTTTAGCCCCTTTTTGCTATTCTCATTGCGATGGCTCCACGACTAAGTCCTCTCACTAGGACATCTGACGTGTTAATTCCACGACACTTTCCTCTTCAAGGAAAATCAACGCAAGCTCAAGACGTAGCAAGAAGGATTTCTGGCGCCATTACCGGGGAGGTCTTCGCTCAAGTCAAGACATACCAAGTACCCATCACAAACTCATCTCCCTCGCATTTACATTATTTGCCATTTGCCTCTCGTTTTCCTCTCCCCCACTTCACCCTTGCCGTTTTCTTCGCCCTTCTTCTGTTCAATCTTGTGTTACCATGTGCCCTCTTTTTGCTTGCATCTTTGCTTGCAAAAAGTTTATGGATCCTCATCCACTTTCTAATCTCTTTAAGAGATCCAATTATGTTGAACCTATTGCTAGTGAGTTGAATGCACTAGATTATCTTTATGAAGTTTTGCTTGAAATTTGTGAATCTGAAAATTGTGAAGAAGTATCTTATGAAGAGATTCATGATAGGTCCTTGAATAAAAAGCATGATTGCAATGATTTTAATATAAATTCTCTTGATTTCAATTGTGCTAATAAGATGCAAAACCCTAAGCTTGGGGATGCTAGTTTTGCTATGTCTACTACTTGTTGCAATGATCATGATTGGGGTGATTCTTGTTTTGATCTTGAAAATTTATTTGACCCCCATGATGAATATGAGATTGACAATAATGTTTTCAATAATATTGAAAGTGGGTTTGGAGAGGTCATGACTTTAGTTAATGATATCCCACTATTTTGGAAGAGTGTCAACTTCACATGCATGTGGATCATGTAGAGAATATGTTATGTGATAGCTATTTTGTTGAATTCTCCTATGATCCTACATGTAATTATTATAAGAGAGGAAAATATGGTTGTAGAAATTTTCATGTTACTAAATTACCTCTCGTCATGTTGAGATCGCTATCGTCTCTTTCTTCTTCCTTGCATATGCTAGTGTTTGATTGCTTTGCAAATTTGTTTGCCTACAAGATTCCTATGCATAGGAAGTATGTTAGACTTAAGTGTGTTTGTCACGTGTTTGATGATGCTCTCTTTGCGCTTCAGTTCTTGTCTTTCATGTGAGCATCATTAAAATTATCAATGCCTAGCTAGGGGCGTTAAACGATAGCGCTAGTTGGGAGGCAACCCAATTTTATTTGTGTTCTTTTGTTTCTGTTTCTGTTTAGTAATAAATTTTGCATCTACCTTGTGTTTAGATGTGTTTTTATGTTTTAATTAGTGTTTGTTCCAAGTAGAACCTATAGGATAATCTATGGTGATAGTTAATTTGATTCTGCTGAAGAACAGAAACTTTGCACGCACGAAATTAGTTTTGTTAAATCACACAAACATGATTTTGGGTTGATTCTTTTTGCTGCTAATCAATAGACAAATTGTCTAGGACTTCCTATTTTGGTAGGATTTTTAGAGTTCGAGAAGTTTGCGTTAGTTACTGATTGCTACAGACTGTTCTGTTTTTTGACAGATTCTGTTTTCGTGTGTTGTTTGCTTATTTTGATGCATCTATGGCTAGTATTAAGTGGTATGAACCATAGCGAACTTTAAATACAGTAGGTTTAACACCAATATAAATAAAGAATGAGTTCATTAAAGTACCTTCTGTGCTGGTTTTGTTTTCTTTCACTAACGGAGCTTATGAGATTTCCTGTTGAGTTTTGTGTTGTGAAGTTTTCAAGTTTTGGGTAAAGATTTGTTGGACTATGGAATAAGGAGTGGAAAAACCCTAAGCTTGGGGATGCCCATGGCACCATAAGATATTCAAGAGTAGCCAAAATCCTAAGTTGGGGATGCCCCGGGAAGGCATCCCCTCTTTCGTCTTCGTTCATTGGTAACTTTACTTGGAGCTATATTTTTATTCGCCACATGATATGTGTTTTGCTTGGAGCGTCGTGTATGATATTGATATTTTCTTTTTAGTTTTGCACAATCATCCTTGATGTACACACCTTTTGGAAGAATCCTACTTGATTGAAATTTATTAGAATACTCTATGTGCTTCACTCATATCTTTTGAGCTAGATAGTTTTTGCTCTAGTGCTTCACTTATATCTTTTAGAGCATGGCAGTGGCTTAAGTTTGTAGAAATTGCTAGTCTCTCATTGTTCACTTTATTATTTTTAGAGTCTTTTAGAACAGCATGGTATTTGCTATGGTTATTAAATTGGTCCTAGAATGGTAGGCATCCAAGTTGGGTATAATAAAAACTATCATAGGAAGTGAATTGGATGCTATGATCAATTTGATACTTGATAATTGTTTTGAGATATGGAGGTAGTGATATTAAAGTCATGCTAGTTGGGTGATTATGAATTTAAAGAATACTTGTGTTGAAGTTAGCAAGTCCCGTAGCATGCATGTATGGTTAAAGTTGTGTAACAAATTTGAAACATGAAGTGTACTTGGATTGTGGGACGAGCGATGGTCTTTTCCTACCAATCTATCCCTCTAGGAGCATGCGCATAGTGCTTGGTTTTTGATGACTTCTAAATTTTTGCAATAAGTATATGAGTTCTTTTGACTAATGTTGAGTCCATGGATTATACGCACTTTTACCTTTCCACAATTGCTAGCCTCTTCGGTACCGTGCATTGCCCTTTCTCACCTTGAGAGTTGGTGCAAACTTTGCCGGTGCATCCAAACCCCGTGATATGATACGCTCTATCACACATAAACCTCCTTATATCTTCCTCAAAACAGACACCATACCTACCTATTATGGCATTTCCATAGCCATTCCGAGATATATTGCCATGCAACTTTCCACCGTTCTGTTTATCATCATGACACGCATTACTTTTGTCATATTGCCACTGCATGATCATGTAGTTGACATCGTATTTGTGGCAAATCCACCATGCATAATTTTTCATACATGTCGCTCTTGATTCATTGCACCATCCCGGTACACCGCCGGAGGCATTCATATAGAGTCATATCTTGTTCTAGTTTTGAGTTGTAATTCATGCACTGTAAATTAATAGAAGTGTAATGATCATCATTATTAGAGCATTGTCCCCAAAAAAAAGAAAAAAAGAAAGACCAAAAAAAGAAAGGCCAAAGAAAAAAAAAAGAAAAAAAATGAAAAAAATGAAAAAAATGAAAAAAAGAAAATAAATAAAAAGGGGCAATGTTACTATCTCTTTTCCACACTTGTGCTTCAAAGTAGCACCATATCCTTCATATAGTGAGTCTCATATATTGTGCTTCAAAGTAGCACCATGTTTTTCATATAGAGAGTCTCATATGCTTCCTCAAATGTCCTAGGTCTTCGTGAGCAAGCAAGTTGGATACAGACCCATTAGTTTTCTTTTGTTGAGCTTCCATTCATTTATAGCTCTAGTGCATCCGTTGCATGGCAATCCCTACTCCTCATGTTGACATCAATTGATGGGCATCTCCATAGCCCATGGATTATCCTCGTCAATGTGAGACTTTCTCCTTTTTTGTCTTCTCCACACAATGCCCATCATCATATTCTATTCCACCCATAGTGCTATATCCATGGCTCACGCTCATGTATTGCGTGAAAGTTGAAAAAGTTTGAGATTATTTAAGTACGAAACAATTGCTTGGCTTGTCATCGGGGGTGTAGAATTTGGGAGCATTTTTGTGTGATGAAAATGAAGCATAGCCTAACTATATGATTTTGTAGGGATGAGCTTTCTTTAGCCATGTTATTTTGAGTAGACATGATTGCTTTTATTAGTATGCTTGAAGTGTTACTATTTCTTTTGTCAATATGAACTTTATTTTGAATCATTTGGATCTGAACATTCATGCCACAATAAAGCAAATTACATTGAGAATTATGCTAGGTAGCATTCCACATCAAAAATTCTGTTTTTATCATTTACCTACTAGAGGATGAGCAGGAATTAAGCTTGGGGATGCATGATACGTCTCCAACGTATCTATATTTTTTATTGTTCCATGCTATTATATTACCCCTTTTGGATGTTTATGGGCTTTATTTTACACATTTATATCATTTTTGGGACTAACCTACTAACCGGAGGCCCAGCCCGTATTGCTGTTTTTTTTCTATTTCAGTATTTCGAAGAAAAGGAATATCAAACGGAGTCCAAACGGAATGAAACCTTCGGGAGCGTGATTTTTAGAACGAACGTGATCTAGAGGACTTGGAGTGCAAGCCAAGAAGCAGCCGAGGCGGCCATGAGGGTGGTGGCGCGCCCACCCCTATAGGGCGTGCCCCCTGTCTCGTGGACCCCTCGGGCGGCCACCGACCTACTTCTTCCTCCTATATATGCCCACGTACCCCAAAAACATATAGGGAGCCAACGAAAAACAATTTCCACCGACGTAACCTTATGTATCCGCGAGATCCCATCTTGGAGCCTTCGTCAGCTCTCCGCCGGAGGGGGAATCGACCATGGAGGGCTTCTACATCAACACCATAGCCCTTCTGATGAGTTGTGAGTAGTTTACCACAGACCTTCGGGTCCATAGTTATTAGCTAGATGGCTTCTTCTCTCTTTTTGGATCTCAATACCATGTTCTCCCCCTCTCTTGTGGAGATCTATTCGATGTAACTCTTTTTGCAGTGTGTTTGTCGAGATCGGATGAATTGTGGGTTTATGATCAAGTTTATCTATGAGAAATATTTGAATCTCCTCTGAATTCTTTTATGTATGATTGAGTTATCTTTGCAAGTCTCTTCGAATTATCAGTTTGGTTTGGCCTACTAGATTGATCTTTCTTGCCATGGGAGAAGTGCTTAGCTTTGGGTTCAATCTTGCGGTGTCCTTACCCAGTGACAACAGGGGTTGCAATGCACGTATTGTATTGTTTCCATCGAGGATAAAAAGATGGGGTTTATATCATATTGCATGAGTTTATCCCTCTACATCATTTCATCTTTCTTAATGCGTTACTCTGTTCTTATGAACTTAATACTCTAGATGCATGCTGGATAGCGGTCGATGTGTGGAGTAATAGTAGTAGATGCAGGCAGGAGTCGATTTACTTGTTGCGGACCTGATGCCTATATACATGATCATGCCTAGATAATCTCATAATTATTCGCTTTTCTATCAATTGCTCGACAGTAATTTGTTCACCCACTGTAATACTTATGCTATCTTGAGAGAAGCCCCTAGTGAAACCTATGGCCCCCGGTTCTATGTTTTATCATATGAGCTTTCAATCTACTTTTATTTGCATCTTTACTTTTCCAATCTATATCATAAAATACCAAAAATATATTTATCTTATCATACTATCTCTATCAGATCTCACTTTTGCAAGTGGCCGTGAAGGGATTAACAACCCCTTTATTGCATTGGTTGTGAGTTCTTTGTTTGTTTGTGTAGGTGCGTGGGACTTTTGAGGAGCCTCCTACTGGATTGATACCTTCGTTCTCAAAAAACTGAGGGAAATACTTATGCTACTATTGCTGCATCACCCTTTCCTCTTCAAGGAAAACCAACGCAAGCTCAAGACGTAGCAAGCGGCGCGTCCTCGTCGTCGGCCTCGGCCTCTTCATCACCAATGCTGGGACGCCGGCCGTCCACCGCGAGTTCCGCATTGCTTCGTCCGCGCGCATGCATCGGATGTACTATGGCCAGACGCAAGTCAGTCAACACTCATACACTAAGCTCCAGCTCTGTCCCATTCATCCCACTACTCGCTACTCTACACTTCGCAAGCTCACCCACGGCGCCACAGCCTCGCGGTTGCCGCGGCTATCCCCCGTACCTACAGCACCCCTTCACGGCAAGGCCACGCCCCGTCCGAGCTCCCTACGAGTCTCGTCCGCATCCGGGCACATGCTCCATCGCGTTGTTTCGATCTGGCACTCCGGTGGTTTTTCCCTGCCTTTGCTGTGAGCTCTCCCACCACTATAGCTACTGATGTGTCTGTTGTAGCTGTAGGTGCACACGCCTCACTGTAGCTATGGTTGTTGTCATGCAGCGCTTCACTGTAGCAACAACAACTACCACGCCTCGCTCTCGCCCCTACGCATGCACGCGCTTGTGCATGCCAGTTAGCTAGCTAGCAAACCGAATGGATGCAGCGGCGTGCTAAGCTAGCTAGCTAGCTTGGCTCGTGTGCGCGCGTCGGGCCAGCCGTGCAACCTCGCCATTGCTCTGACCGGCAACGCTGTTCACCTCGCCGTCTTTGACCTCGCGCCTGCACGACCGCACATGGTTCGCCCTGGCCTTAGCACCATCGGCGTAGCCTCACCCCCACCGCAACTCCACGCGCCCGGTGGCCTCGCGTCAGCAGCCCTGCGTGCTCGCCGTGCAGCTCCGCCCCGTCGCCCTTCGGCTCTGCTCATGTGCGTCGCCACAGTGGCCCGCCCCCTCTGCCCACGCTCCCCCGCGCGCATCCACCGCTCCGCCATCATGCAGGCCGCGCGCGCGTTGCCGCTGTTTGCCTTGCGCCGCATCGCCTAGCTAGCCTCCCACGAGCGCGCCCGGCCACTGCCTCGCCTCCGACCTCCACGCGGCCCCTCTACGATGCCTTGCCCACGACCTGCGTCGGCTCCGCGCGCCGCTACACCCCCGGATGCTCCGCCTCGCTTGGCCGCCTCACGGGCTCCCGCAGCTGGCCACCCATGGCTCCCTACCTGCTGCTGCTCTCCACCAACCATGCTACCGTGTCGCATGTGCCCGCAACGCTCCTCCGCACCCGGCTGTCTCCGCGCCGCACGCCCCGCCCTCGCGCCTGGCTGCCTCCCATGCTAGCTGCCGCTCGAGCCTGCTACAGCCCCACGCCTTCCCGCGCCGGCTCGCAGCACCCGCTCCGCCGCCGCGGTGGCATGCTGCAGCCGGCCCAGCCCCCTCTGCGCTGGCCCCGCCAGCCGCCCCGCCTCTGACCGGCCACTGGCCGACTCCCGTGCACCCCAGCTGCGTCGTAGCCCCGCTCCAGCCTCCCGCATCGGCCACACACGCCGGCCGTCTCCCGCGCACCTAGCCGCCTGGGGCCCTCTCACGCCTGCCGCCCATGGCACGAGCCGCCTTCCGCGCCTGGTCGGCGCCGGCCCCAACCCCCATCTGGCCGCTCGTGTCCACCTATTTCTCGCCTTCCTGCCGCAGCCTCCCGCGCGGCTTGGCACCACCTCGGGCCGGCTCCCACGCCCACCTGCTGCAAGGCCTCGCCCGCTCTGTCTGCATCCGGCTGCCGACTCCCTGCCGTTCTTGTCGTCATTGCCAGCCGGTAGTCTGGGTGAGAAGAAACAAGAAAGGAAGAGGTCGGCTGCCCCATGTAGGAAACAGAGAAGAAAAGTCAGCAGCCGACTTTAAAAAAGGGGCTTCCGTCCGGCTGCTAGCGGCCGGTCGCAGAGAGAAAAACGTCCGGGAAGAAAGATTTCATCCGGCTGCCAGTAGCCGGCCAAAGAGAAAAGGAAAAAATGTCCGCCTGCCATCCGCCTGCTTCGCCACTCAGACGTCCAGTCGTGACCCCCCTACCTGCGCCATCATCGGGCCTGCTTGCGTCATCACCTGGCCGACCGGTCCGCACACCGCGTCCGATGCCTGGCTAGCTGAGGAGGCGGCCCGGCCACCCGGCCGCCTTGATGCCCATTCGGTCGGACCCAGGTGGCCAAGAGCCCCCCTTCGATCACCTGGAGGCTCGAAGGTTACACCCAGCAGGTGTGCCGGCGCGCTCCGCGAGCGCCAAGCCACGCCGACTGTCTTCGTCAACCCCCGCCTCCTCTGCGTCAAAGCAATGTGAGCTCCTCACCCGCATATTTTTGCACCGCGAAACCACGGATAACCTCGGGCGAAGCTCATGGGGATGTCTCCGCATTTTATTACAGTTGCACTACTATTCACCCCGGCGCCAGCCAGAGTTAGCCCGGAAGCTGGTTGCTTCGCCTAAGATGTTAGTTCCCGCAGACGGCTTAGTAGCGTGCGTGGTACCAAAGGCTCACTCTTGTCTCAGCGACAAACCGCATCCTGGCTGTTCGGCTAGCAAGAGCAAACGCTGGAGGCCACCCACGCGAAACACATCCGGGGAGAAAACAGTTTGGGCGACCCGGATATCTGCTCGGTCGAATCCGCTTCTAGAGTCTGAGTACTATACGCTCCAATCCGCGGCACACTCTCAGCCACAGACTGCAGCGCGGCTGTTCAGCTAGCGAGAGCACAAGCCAAAGAGCGGAGGGGACATGAAAAAGATTGAAGGGGACTCAGACGAAACCGAGTCGGCACCCTATGCATAAAACTTCCACAGCTAAAAGCAAACATTTGATATATCTGTGTGGACTAACTTTGTCTTTTGCACGATCATCGCCGAGGGGAACCCCCTCCTCGCTCGAAGGCTCAGAGGCTGGTTGTAGGCCCGACGTCGGCTGCAACCGGCATCTCGCCGCCTGCTTCATCGACTGCAATAACCCTCCGCCCGACTCTTCGAGTCGCCCAGAGGCTCGGAGGCTACACCCAGCGGGTGCGCTCGCGCGCCCCCACTGGAAGCAAGCTGCGCCAACTGCAGCCCGCAGTCGGCAGTCATATACAACATCAGTCGATGGACTCCGCGTTCGTGCCCGAGAGCATAAGTCGGTGGATCTCACGTTCACGCCCGACAGCTTCAGTCGTTGGACCCCACGTCCGCGCCCAACAGCTTCAGTCGATCGACCCCGCGTTCGCGCCCGATAGCTTTAGTCGGTGGACCCCGTGTCTGCGCCCGACAGCACTAGCCGGCGGACTCCGTGTTCGCGCCCGGCACCCTCCATGCTTCCCTCGGCTTCATCATCAACAACAAGACCCTTCGTCCAACTTTTCCAAGTTGCACAGAGGCTCGGAGGCTACACCCAGAGGGTGCGCTTGCGCGCCCCCGCTCGGAATGGGCCGCTCCTTTCGCACACCTACCGTCGGCTGCAACCGTTCCCTTGACGCATCTTCTACGCCAACTACCACGAAAAGCCTCCGCCCAACTTTTCCAAAATTGCCCGGAGGCTCAGAGGCTACACCCAACGGGTGCGCTTGCGCGCCCTGATAACCCACAAGTGTATGGAATAATTGTAGCCTCTTTCGATAAGTAAGATTGTGAACCCAACGGGGAGCTAAAGGTAGAACAAATATTCTCTCAAGTCCTATCCGCCACTGATACGACTCTACGCACGCTTAGTGTTCGCTTTACCTAGAACAAGTATGAAACTAGAAGTACTTTGTAGGTGTGATAGTATAGGTTTGCAAGATAATAAAGACCACGTAAATAAAAAGTAGGGGCTATTTAGGTAAAGAAGCAATAAAATAAATATAGCGAGTGTGGAAAATTGGTGGTAGGATTTGTGGAATTGTCCCTAAGCAATTGACTACGTTACTAGACCGGTAATCACTATTGCAATTCTATTTGAGGGAGAGGCATAAGCTAACATACTTTCTCTTCTTGGATCATATGCACTTATGATTGGAACTCTAGCAAGCATGCACAACTACTAAAGATCATTAAGGTAAAACCCAACCATAACATTAAAGTATCAAGCCCCCTTTATCCCATACGCAAAGAACCTACTTACTTGGGTTTGTGCTTCTGTCACTCATGCCACCCACCATAAGCAAATAATGAACATATTGCAAACCCTACAGCGGGGATCCCTCACGCTTGCGCCACACGGAGAGCACCATAGGACAACACCAATAATAAAACATGCAACTCAAACCAATCATAGCAATTCATCAATCACCGATAGGACAACGAAAATCTACTCAGACATCATAGGATTGCAACACATCATTGGATAATAATATGAAGCATAAAGCACCATGTTCAAGTAGAGGGTACAACAGGTTGCAGGAGAGTGGACCACTGAATATAGATGGGGGGGGGAGGTGATGGAGATGTTGGTGAAGTGGCGGAGGTGTTGGTGAAGATCGCGGTGATGATGATGGGCCCCGACGGCGTTCCGGCGCCACCGGAAGCAAGGGGGAGAGAGCCCCCCTTCTTCTTCTTCTTCCTTGACCTTCTCCCTAGATGGTAGAAGGGTTTCCCCTCTGGTCCTTGGCTCCCATGGCGTGGGAGGGGCGAGAGCCCCTCCGAGATTGGATCTATCTCTCTGTCTCTCTCTGTTTCTGCGTTCTAGAATTCTGTCCTGGCACCGTTTCTTTTATATCCGGAGATCCGTAACTCCGATTGGATTGAAACCTTCGCCCAGATCATTTTCCAAAAATTAGCTTTCTTGCGGCCAAAGAAGAGCATCAACTGCCTTATGAGGGGCCCAGGAGGGTGGGGGCGCGTCCACCTAGAGTGGGCGTATGCCACTGTCTCGTGGCCACCTCGGGCACCGTCTCGCGTTGATTTTACTTCCCCAAAATCAAAAATATTCCAAAATAATTCTCTGTCCGTTTTTATCCCGTTTGGACTCCATTTGATATGGGGTTTCTGTGAAACATAAAACATGCAACAGACAGGAACTAGCACTGGGCACTGGATCAATATGTTAGTCCCAAAAAATAGTATAAAAGTTGCCAAAAGTATATGAAAGTTGTAGAATGTTGGCATGGAACAATCAAAAATTATAGATACAATGGAGACGTATCAGCATCCCCAATCTTAATTCCTGCTCGTCCTTGAGTAGGTAAATGATAAAAAACATAATTTTTGATGTGGAATGCTACCTAGAATAATTTTGATCATATATCTAATCATGGCATGAATATTAAGACACGAGTGATTCAAAGCAATAGTCTATCATTTGACATAAAAACAATAATACTTAGGGCATCCAAACAAACCATCATGTCTTTCAAAATATCAATGCTTCCAGAACTTTATCCCTACAAAATCATATAGTCTTGTATGCTCCATTTTCTTAACATAAGGTACCCCTCATGCCTATCCCGGTGTCAGCCAAGCAATTGTTTCATACTTTAGTATTCTCAAACTTTTTCAACTCTCACGCAATACATGAGCGTGAGCCATGGATATAGAACTATGGGTGGAATAGAATATGATGGTGGAGGTTATGTGGCGAAGACAAAAAGTAAGAACATCTCACATCGACGGGGCTAATCAACGGGCTATGGAGATGCCCATCAATTGATGTCAATGCGAGGAGTAGGGATTGCCATGCAACGGATGCACTAAGAGCTATAAGTGTATGAAAGCTCAAACTGAAAACTAAGTGGGTGTGCATCCAACTTGCTTGCTCATGAAGACCAAGGACATTTGAGGAAGCCCATCATTGGAATATACAGGCCAAGTTCTATAATGAAAATTCCTACTAGTATATGAAAGTGACAATATAGGAGACTCTCTATATGAAGAACCTGGTGCTACTTTGAAGCACAAGTGTGGAAAAAGGATAGTAACATTGCCCCTTTTCTTTTTTTTGGGTGGGCTTCTTTGGCCCCCTTTTTTATTTAGGCTCTTTGGCCTCTCTTTTTTTTCCTTTTTTTTATTTTTCTTTTTTTTTCATGGGGCAATGCTCTATAATGGTCGCACACTTTTATTTACTTATAACTCAATATTACAACTCGATACTAGAACAAAGATATGACTCTATATGAATGCTTCTGGCGGTGTACCGGGATGTGCAACGATCTAGCGTAGCAATGACATCAAAAACGGACAAGCCATGAAAACATCAAGCTAGCTATCTTACGATCATGCAAGGCAATATGACAATGAATGCTCAAGTCATGTATATGATGATGATGGAAGTTGCATGGCAATATATCTCGGAATGACTATGGAAATGCCATGATAGATAGGTATGGTGGCTATTTTGAGGAAGATATAAGGAGGCTTATGTGTGATAGAGTGTATCATATCACAGGGTTTGGATGCAACGGTGAAGTTTGCACCAACTCTCGAGGTGAGAAAGGGCAATGCACGGTACCGAAGAGGCTAGCAATCATGGAAGGGTGAGAGTGTGTATAATCCATGGACTCAACATTAGTAATAAAGAACTCACATACTTATTGCAAAAATTTATTAGCCCTTGAAACAAAGTACTACGCGCATGCTCCAAGGGGGGAGGTTGATAGGAGTTAACCATCGCGCGCCCCCGACCTTCACGCAAAGATAAACAATCAAAATACAATGCGTGCCAATTTGGTTACATAGTTAGTAGACCATACGTGCATGCTTCGGGAATAACAAACCTTAACACCAACATCCTTACTAAACACAACCATCTACTAGTACCTCCCACATATTATCACCTCTATATCGCAAAACTATTGCAAGGAATCAAACATATCATATTCAGTGATCCACAAGTTTATGTAGGATTTATGACTAACCATGTGATTGACCAATTCCTGTCATCTCTATAAATTGATATAAGTGAAGCAAGAGAGTTTAATTCTTTCTACAAAATATATGCCCATGCTCTAGCAAATATAAGTGAAGCAAAAGAGCATTCTACAAATTGCGGTTTTCTATGTGAAGAGAAACACGCAATCCAGACTTCAAATGATATAAGTGAAGCACATGATGCATTCTATAAAGCCATACTCAAAAGATTTAAGTGAAGTGCAATGAGCATTCTATAAATCAACCAAGGACTATCTCATACCAGCATAGTGCATAAAAGAAACGTGAAAACTAAATGCAAAAGACGCTCCAAGACCTGCACATATCGCATGAGCGAAACGAATCCGAAAACATACCGATACTTGTTGAAGAAAGAGGGGATGCCTTCCAAGGCATCCCCAAGATTAGACGCTTGAGTCTCCTTGAATATTTACTTGGGGTGCCTCGGGCATCCCCAAGCTTGAGCTCTTGCCTCTCTTCCTTTTCCTCATATCGAGACATCCTCGATTAGACACTTCATCCACACAAAACATCAACAGAAAACTCGGTAAGATCCGTTAGTATAATAAAGCAAACCACCACTCTAAGTACTGTTGAAAACCAATTCATATTTTGTTTTTGCATTGTGTCTACTGTAATATAACTTTTTCATGGCTTAAATCCACTGATATAAATTGATAGATTCATCAAAACAAGCAAACTATGCATCAAAAACAGAATCTGTCAAAAACAGAACAGTCTGTAGCAATCGGAACATTTACCATACTTCTGGCACCCCCAAAATTCTACCAAAATGAGAAAAAATAAAAAAAATTCGCAGAAGGACAGTGCAAAAAGAATCAGAACCGTTTGATGTTCCAGTTAAAAATGTAAAATCGTGCACTACAGCCAAAGTTTCTGTCCTGCACCATACAAACCAACAAGCATTGTAAACATCCTAAAGGCAAACCTTGGCACATTATTTTTATAATACAATGGAATTATACAAGGGGATAATTATTTTTTATGAAAAGTTTCTGTAATCAAGATTCACAAAGTTTCCATGAGCATGAACAAAGTTCAAGGCTAGCTCCCACTTCAACAATGCTTGTCTTTCTCACTTTCACTTTCCTTTTTGAAAAGTTTTAGGTTCCCCTCTTTATTTTTATTGTTTTTAAACTATATAAAAGCACTCAATAGAAATAAATGTCTCTCTAGAACTTCCGGGTTGTCTCCCTGGCAGCGCTTTCTTTCAAGCCATTAAGCTAGGCATATAGTGCTCAAGTAATGGATCCACCCGGATCCCAAGGTATATCAAAGCCAATTTTAATTAACAATGATTTGTAATTTAGTAGTGAGCACAAAGTAACATATATTATGCAGAAACAAAGTCTAACTCTCTTCCTATGCATCGGCATGTCATAAAAGAACAATTCATGCACACATAGTAAAGGCCAATGCATAGTATAAGCAGTTTCTTGCAATTCTATCATATTGGAAACATAGAGAGGTGGAGATATAGTTCCTCTCTCATAATAATTGCAAGTTAGAGTAGCAAGCACATGCATATTATATCTATCAAAATTAGCATGTGCAATAGTAAAATGCAACCCTTCAATATAATCCTTAATAAGCACAAACTTCTTCGATATAGTGTAGTTTGGAGAATTCAAAAAGATAATAAGACTATCATGCGTGGGTGCAATAGCAACAATCTCATGTTTAACATAAGGAACTATAGCAAGTTCATATCCATAAGAATAATTCATATTGGCATCTTGGCTACAAGCATAGCAATCACCATCAAAAAGGGATATTTCAAGACAATCAACGGGATCATAGCAATCATCATAGCAATCATCCTTCAGTAAGCACGCGGGGGAATTAAACAATGTATGAGTTGAAGAGTTACTCTCATTAGAAGGTGGGCATGGGTAGCTAATCCACTCTTCCTCCTTTTGTTCTTCGATCTGCTCATCATCTTTTTCATCCAATGAGCTCACAGTTTCATCAATTTATTCTTCCATAGATTCCTGCAAAATATTAGTCTCTTCTTGGACAGCGGAGACTTTCTAAATAAATGCATCAATATTGTAATTGTATTCATAATTTTCATAGCAATTGTCACATCCCTGGTCCTGTTATGCACTAGGCTAGACCTTCGTGTGAGCATCATGTTTTAATTCAAATGAAATTTGAATTGAGGAATTTTCAAAAGCCTCAGAAGGTCTCTAAAAATAACCAACATTTAAATCTCATCAAATGAGTCCAAAGAAATGTTCCTATTACTCTGTGAAAATATTGGTAAGAGGTAAAATTCAAACCAATATTTTTGGAATCACATAATTATTTATTTTTGGGCCTTTGACTTAAACCAATGACATATATGAGTTGAATTTATTTCTATTATATAAGAAATAAATTTCAAATATTTTTGTAAGTTGCGTGTGACCTTGGACTAGTTCCTGAGCTCACATACAATTTACAGAAAGTTTTGAAAAAATGATTTGATATTTTAAATCAAATCAAAACCAATTGCAGAAAATAGAAAACAGAAACAAATAAAAGAAAGAGAGACACTCACCTGGCAACCTACTGTGCGGCCCAGCACTGTAGCCTGTGATGGCCCAGCCCACCTCCACCTCCCCTGTCGTCTTCCTCCCCAGGCCAGTAGGCAGAGCGCGTGCTCGCTGCGCGTGCACACGCGCCCGAGCCACCTCCTGCCTGGCTGCCTGCGTCCCCAACGCCCTAGACGCCTCCATGCGTCGGCACGCATCACCCCGGACCCTCTCGCCCACTTCCTCGTCCTCATCCCCTCCTCTCTCTCGCTCTGCACCTCGTGCCCGAGCACCACCATCGCCACCGACGCCGTTCGCCGCGGCCACCGGCCACCCCTCGCCCGGCCGCTGAGCTCAGGAGCTCCGTCTCGACCCCCTCTTCCTCGCCACCGATCCACGCCCCTCCGGAAGCCCTATAGCGTCGTCCTCAAGCTCATCTTCAACCTTCGGCCGCCGTCAACCTCATCGTCGATTCACCGCCGTTCGTGCTTCCCTGAGCCCGCTGAGCATCTCCTCCGACCCCTTGTGAGCTCCTTCACCTTCTCCTATGGTCGCCCCCCCTCCATTTCTCTCCACTAGCCAAGAGCTCATCGCCGCCGGCCATGATGCCGCCGTCGTTTTAGCCACCACAGCTCGCGCCTGAGCGCGTCAACGCGTTCAGTTACTTCCCAGGAGCACGCCGCTCCCACCAGCTCCTCCTCCCGAGCACCCTAACGCCGAGCTCAAACTAACCCGAACTCTGGCCGCCGCCGAGGTCGACGCCGTGCTCAACTCCGGCCACCTCGCGCCCTCCCACTGCCACCGATAGATGCGCGTGAGCTCCAGCTAGCCGTAGAGACCAACCGCGGCTCGAACCGCAGCCTGTAGGCGAAACCCGAGCCTCGCTGCCGCCTCTGCTCATCGCCGGCGGCTAAATGCCGGCCTAACAACTAGTTAGTATTAAGCTAATGACCACAGACTCACAGACATGTGGGCCCCGCTGCTTAATTAACTCTGGTTTAGCTTTTGTTTAGATTAAACTAACCACACGGGCCCCACAGGTCAGTTTAACCCGGCTACGTCACACGTTGACCAGGCCCCACCTGTCATTGACACTGAACAACACTGTGTCACTGACCAGTGGACCCCACTGGTCAGGTTTGACCTAGACCGCAGCTGTTGACCTGCTGACATCACAATGACGTCATGCTGACGCAGTAAATCCTTTTATGGATTTATTCTTATATAGGAAATTCCAAAAAATTGTATAAACTTCTAAAATTCATAGAAATTCAACCGTAACTCCAAATTAAATAATTTATATATGAAAAATGATCAGAAAAATCCAATCTATCCATCTGTACCATTTTCATGCATGTTTGAACAACCTAAGGTGGCTGTATATGACAATTTGCATAATTGGCATTTAAATAAGCACATCTGGAGTTTGAATTTGAACCCTTGGTTCAAACCAACTTCATTTAATCTGTTCTAAGCTGCATTAGCCAAAACACACTCATTTTTCCATGTCATATTCATGCATCATATTGTTGCATTGTGTTGATTGTGTTTTCTCTGTGTTGCCGGTATTTGTCCCCTCTCAGTAGACGACGTTCGACGATGTGATCGTTGACACTGATGAAGACTCAATGTTATCTTCGGAAGTGCCAGGCAAGCAAAAACCCCTTGTTCATTCCGATACAATCCTACTCTCTCGCTCCTGCTCTCTTCTACTGCATTAGGACAACAACGAGTCATTTGTTACTTGCTGCGGTAGCTGAACCCCTTTATCCTCTGCATGACCTGTCATTGCCACAGTAAATAGATGAAACCCACTAGCATGAGTAGGAGTTGTTTGAGCCCTGTTGTGCCTACTCATTCTTGCTTGTTGTCATGCCTGCTACTGCTTAGAGTTGAGTCAGGTCTGATTCATCGGGGATGAATCAGAGGTGTGTGAACATGTCCTACTATATGTGAGCTAAGTGTGTGAACACGATTTGGTAAAGGTAGCGGTGAGAGGCCATGTAGGAGTACATGGTGGGTTGTCTCATTGAAGCCGTCCTTAGGAACTGAGTTCTGTGTTTGTGATCCATGATTCAGCTACTACCATGCATTGGGCCCTGAAATATGACCCCGCTTGACTTCTTAATCACCCTTGTCCTCTGTCCAGGAGTTGCAAGTAGTTTCTGGTGTTTGTAGTATGCTGGAGGCCGTGCGCAGCGCTGACCGGAGGGGTGGGCTGTGATGCGGTAGGCACGTGGCACGGTGTACCGAGCGCCCGTTTGGTGTCACGGGAACCCTGCACACATCGTTTGGGGCTGTGAGCGAAACTCCGGCTGGATCTCCTCGCGGATGGAACCCGAATAGGCGATAAACCTATACTAGAGACTTGAGTGTTTAGGTAGGTCATGGTCTACACCCACGTCGGCTTTCGCTTGAAGTCTGCCGAGCACATGTCGTGTGCAGACGCTAAGTGGTGGAAACATGTATGAAGAAGTACACCCCAGCAGGGTTAACCTCATCTATTCGAATAGCCGTGTCCGCGGTAAAGGACTTCTGGGTTACTTATATCAATTCATAGAAAGTGAAAGTGGATACTCTAAAATACGCAAGATAAGTGTGAGTGCTATGGATGGCGTTCTCGTAGGGAGACGAGAGCGGATCCATAGTGGTGTATTGGTTGGTGAATATGTGGACTCGTGTGCGCCACCTCAAAAGAGTTACTTGCAGTCGTAGTTCAGGTTAGCCACCGAGTCAAAGCTGGCTTGCTACAGTTAAACCCCACCACCCCCTTTGTTGATAATGATGCATATGTAGTTAGTTCTGATGTAAGTCTTGCTGGGTACATTTGTACTCATGTTGCTTAATTTATGTTTTTGCAGAGAGACTTCAGTCTTGCTAGTAGTACTGTGTGGACTTCGACGTTTATCTTGTTACCTCATCTACGATCTTGTGCCCTTGGCAGGATTTGGTAGATAGTCAGGCTTCTCAGCCTTTTTCATTTGTAGATGTCTGTACTCAGATATGTTAAGCTTCCGCATGTGCTTTGACTTGTATGCTCTGATTATTGGGTCATGAGACCCATGATTGTAATATCTCGCTCCTCGGAGCCTATTGAATAAAATACTTGAGTTGTAGAGTCATGTTGTGATGCCATGTTGTATTTGCACATATCGAGCATATTGTGTGTATGTTATTGAAATGCTTGGTATGTGTGGGATCTAACAACCTAGTTGTTTATCCTTGGTAGCCTCTCTTACCGGGAAATGTCTCCTAGTGCTTCCACTGAGCCATGGTAGCTTGCTACTGCTCCGGAACACTTAGGCTGGCCGGCATGTGTCCTTCTTCGTTCCTGTGTCTGTCCCTCCGGGGAAGTGTCACGCGATGAATATCGGAGTCCTGTTAGCCCGCTACAACCCGGTTCACCGGAGTCCTGCTAGCCCAGTGCTACAGCCTGGATTCACTCGCTGATGACCGACACGTGCGATGCTGGGTCATGGATGCTTGTTCCTGTAAGTTTGTGCCACTTTGGGTTTACGACTAGCCATGTCAGCCCGGGCTTCTTATCATATGGATGCTAGCGACACTATCATATACGTCTGCCAAAAGGCGCAAACGGTCCCGGGCAAAGGTAAGGCGACACCCGTGGGAATACCGTGCGTGAGGCCGCAAAGTGATATGAGGTGTTACATGCTAGATCGATGTGGCATTGAGTCCGGGTCCTGACAGCTTTCGTATCAGAGCCTGACTGCCTGTAGGATTACCAAGCCAAACTGGTCGAAGTTGAGTCTAGAAATGCTTTAGTTATGTAAGGGAATTGATTGTGGGATGGAACGTAAGGCTCTTTTTACTCCTTATACCTCATGCCCTTTTGATCTAAGTCATCTTATCTTTCCTGCATGGTTAAGGAACTAGGCTTTCTCTTCTTTCTATCAGGATCATGCGTTACTAATCCGTAGACTTATCAGATTGATGGATTTAAGCCTCAGTTCAGTCTCTACTACTTCCGTGTGTTGGCAATTGATCTCAGAACCTTGATATTGTGATATTAAGTGGTTATGCCACCATTTTTGCTGGATGTCTCAAATCTTTTTGAGCATTTACAGCCGTTATGCTGTCCGAGTCATCCCAGGTTTCTAAACAGTCTGATGCATTTGCAAATCCCTTCTTCACGTTCCCAATGTCCCTTTGGTCAGATTAATCACACAAATTAGTGAGTTGAGGTACTTTATTGCCTCGACATATATGTTGGAGTTAGTATTATGACCCTAGGTGTTTTAGGGGATCATCTAGTAATCTAGCCATGTTCTGTGTTCCAGTGTGATGATTCTGGTCATTACTCTCGAAAGCATCTCGTGATGCCATTTAGTTGGTAGGTATTCTATTCCTGGGCTCTTCAACCCAAGATTCACCCTACTTACCTCATGTTGATACTGTTTGCTAGTTCCTTTAGAAAATTAGTAACCTTTGCATTAGTCCTCGAGGTCCGTGGTATTCCCTTCTTCCAAATACTATGAACCACTTACAGCAGATGTTTGTTGGATCAAAAGATCACGACAGGAGTGCTCTCGATGGGTTCTCCATTCTATATTGTGAATATGCCAGTTCTACCTTTCCGCATGGGTTATCCGGAAGAAATGTTGAGCTTCGCTTGACATACCAATCTATGCATCCACAGCTCAGAAAATCGTATGTTCTTTTGGGTTGTCCCTCTTTAGTTGTCTTCTGACCCTCGTCTATCAATTGATAGTCAAGAGTAGTTGTGCACTCGAGCTCATCGATGCCTATTACTCTTGTGGTCCGTCAAGCCATTCTAGTTCAGAATGACTAGGAGAAACAAACTCCAGTACCTCATCCATTTCTAAGATTGGGTCAAAGCAGTTGTCTTCCGCAGATCAGATGCAATCCAGCTTTTTATTCTGTTCTACCCTGGAATATCACCCCCTTTATGTCAGGATTTTCATGAGAATTGCTCTAGCCCTTGTGAATTCTTGACGTAGTGATACTTCTCGCCATCATTACTCATTCCTCGGTTCCCTGTTGTCACAACCGGAATACCGACAAGTGAATCGTGATGTGTGAAATCAATACTCCTAGCAATTCCGTTGCCTGGTAGTTAAATGGACAATAATCTCGTCCTTAGTGAGTTGATTATTGAATCATCACCCTAAGGTTGTTCGTGCTACCTAGTCCACTTTCCCGGTGCACTCCTCGATTGATGAGTTAGGATTTTGTTAAGTCCTCGCTCATTTGATCATATCGTCTTGCCCTGAAAAGCAAGATTGTTCTCGAGCTTAGTAACATGTGAGTGGTTTGTGATTTTCCGAATATCTTCTTGGAAGTATCACCAGGTTGTCACCTGACCGCTATGTTGAGTTCATGATCAAGTTGGTTTATTCCTGTAAACCACCCTTTTTCCAAGAAACCATGTTGGATACCCCTGAGCTAGTTGGTTAAGCCAAAACAACAACTTGGAGAGCTGGAAGATAAAAGCTTGTCCGACTTAGTTCATGCTAAGGGATATCCTTGTGTGTGTGTGTGTGTTGAAGGAAGATGATATCTTCGTTGATTGATTCCCGTGATCAGTTGCTGAACCTATTGTCTTATCAAACTTGATTTGAGTATGGGCTTTCGTCAAATCAAATCAGAACCAACGATGTTCATAGTGTTGTCTTACTCGTGGTTGATTCCTCGAGCATACACCACTATATCTCTTGGGTCTGACCAATACTATCACATTGTTCACATGATGGTGGAAGTCCAGTGATATGGAAATTTCGATGAGTTGTTGTTGAGCCCATCAGCAGCATTTTGTCTTCCCCCATGATTCATGTTGAACATTAAGCTAGTGTTGGAAACTTTTGAAAGCATTTCTTCATGCTAGCTCATGAAGCATATGTTAGGATGTAAGAAGTGACTTTCTCTAATTCATGTGCATTGATGCAAGTTGCCGCCGTGAATTCGGGAAAGTTGGCTTTGCTTCCTCTGGAATCATCCCAAGTTAGTCACACATGTGCAAAGTATACTATGGTTTGGTAGATTAATTACCTCCACTCCATATGTATTCTGTAGCACACCAAGCCACTGATTGATTTGTTCAAGGAGAAGAAGTTCCTTTTTAAGAATCATGACTTATATTAGGACTTCGTTATCCTCGATGATGGTTCCCCAACCTGAACTTGGTAGTATTTTATTATAAGACTACCACGTGGTCCCATTTGTCTCGAACAATGTGTTCACATGTTTGTAGCAGAACCGGCTCATATTTTGGAGCTTACTACCATAGTCCATTTCCCGAGAATCTCGCAACGCCATCTCGTCGGTTTGTGTTGCAAACTTTCATTTATCTTCTAGACTTGATGAGTCTGGATTATTCTGACACCAACCAGATCTGAATCTCAGGCAGATATGATGGTTGGAACGTTTCCCAAGAACTATAATATTGGTCTCTCTGTAACTGGTAAAGTGGATGTCGTGGCCAACACACCCAACCGGAAGACCTGTTATTGTAGTATCTTGATTGAGAAAGTTGGCCACCTCCCCCTAAGGACTTCGTAGGATTTACTCCCTAGTTGTGCCTTCTGGATTTTTGTGTTTCCGAAGTCCGACCTTTTACTTGATGTTCTAGATACTAAACCATTTCAATGAATGGGTTATGCTAGCACATCAAGGAGAACATTAGAAGCGGAGTGCTAAATGCCTCTCGGTCAATCATCCAGATTTTGTTCCCTTGGCCCCGACAAGGTGAAATTTGAGAAGGTGTTATCTTCCTTTGCATCTGCATCTTCCACCGGTATTCGTCATGGTAGTATGTTGTGTTGCCAGGATCCCTGGCACGGATATTGGTAAAACCTTGATGAATATGGAAATGCTCAAGTTCTTGAGATCCCACGCAAGCGCTAGGTGTTATCATCGACACTAACTGGGTTTGCTCTCAGCTTCCTCGGGTATGCTATAACTTCTCAAACAGTGGACTCACTCTCTACTGTTGAGCTTCTCCTCAGTTACTAAAGTCATCCCTTGTGTTGTTTTCAACAAGGTAATCCACATCATCCATTCTAATCCAAGCATGTCATTCTACCGACCCCCTCCAAATGATCACTCGAGAATTGCCTTAGGCTGGTATAAAGAATCTCAATGATCTCTAAATCAAAGGTAATTCTTTTTGCCACTTAAGGGGATGATTCTACGAGTCACCTTCCCTAAGGTGCATCATTATGGTGTCATGCCAACTCAACTCCTCGCTACGTTGACAATCGTTTACCACCTTCTTAAGTGTGGAATTGTTGTCTACCTAGTGAACCTTTGTCATGTGTTTCACCCCATCCCTCTGGAGGAATGCTTTGTGTCTCAGCTCGAGAGATGTTTCAATGTCCCACTCCGTGTGTTTATCATGAGTTGTTCGACCTCCGGTAAGATCGATCTATCTAGAGTTTTCTTTTCCCTCTCATTGTCATGTTAGTTGGAGTTCTCAGAGCAAGACGACGAGACAAAGATGGTGATCGATTCAACGTTCTCGTGACGTGCACCTTGGATCGTGAAGATTGTGTTAGTTTGCGTCCCCCCATCATCTTACCCTACGCTTGAATCTCGAGACGAGATTCTTGTTTAGTGGGGGTGAGTTGTCACATCGCTGGTCCTGTTATGCACTAGGCTAGACCTTCGTGTGAGCATCATGTTTTAATTCAAATGAAATTTGAATTGAGGAATTTTCAAAAGCCTCAGAAGGCCGCTAAAAATAACCAACATTTAAATCTCATCAAATGAGTCCAAAGAAATGTTCCTATTACTCTGTGAAAATATTGGTAAGAGGTAAAATTCAAACTAATATTTTTGGAATCACAAAATTATTTATTTTTGGGCCTTTGAGTTAAACAAATAACATATTTGAGTTGAATTTATTTCTATTATATAAGAAATAAAGTTCAAATATTTTTGTAAGTTTACTGTGACCTTGGACTAGTTCCTGAGCTCACATACAATTTACAGAAAGTTTTAAAAAAATGATTTGATATTTTAAATCAAATCAAAACCAATTGCAGAAAATAGAAAACAGAAACAAATAAAAGAAAGAGAGACACTCACCTGGCAACCTACTGTGCGGCCCAGCACTGTAGCCTGTGCTGGCCCAGACCCACCTCCACCTCCCCTGTCATCTTCCTCCCTAGGCTAGTAGGCAGAGCGCGTGCTCGCCGTGTGTGCACACGCGCCCGAGCCACCTCCTGCCTAGCTGCCTGCGTCCCCAACACCCTGGACGCCTCCATGCGTCGCCACGCATCACCCCGGGCCCTCTCGCCCACTTCCTCGTCCTCATCCCCTCCTCTCTCTCTCTCTGCACCTCGTGCCCGAGCGCCACCATCGCCACCGACGCCGTTCGCCGTGGCCACCGGCCACCCCTCGCCCTGCCGCTGAGCTCAGGAGCTCCGCCTCGACCCCCTCTTCCTCCCCACCGATCCACGCCCCTCCAGAAGCCCTGCAGCATCGTCCTCAAGCTCATCTTCAACCTTCGGCTGCCGTCAACCTCATCGTCGATTCGTCGCCGTTCATGCTTCCCCGAGCCCGCTGAGCTTCTCCCCCGACCCCTTGTGAGCTCCTTCACCTTCTCCTATGCTCGCCCCCCTTCGTTTCTCTCCACTAGCCCGATTTCGCCGGAGCCGAGAGCTCATCGCTGCCAGCCATGATGCCGTCGTCGTTTTAGCCACCACAGCTCGCGCCTGAGCGCGTCAACGCGTTCTGTTCCTTCCCAGGAGCACGTCGCTCCCACCAGCTCCTCCTCCCGAGCACCCTAACGCCGAGCTCAAACTAACCCAAACTCCGGCCGCCGCCGAGGTCGACGCCGTGCTCAACTCTGGCCACCTCGCGCCCTCCCACTGCCATCGATAGATGCGCGCGAGCTCCAGCTAGCCGTAGAGACCAACGGCGGCTCGAAACACAGCCTGTAGGTGAAACCCGAGCCTCGCCGCCGCCTCTGCTCATCGCCGGCGGCTAAACACCGGCCTAACAACTAGTTAGTATTAAGCTAATGACCACAGACACACAGACATGTGGGCCCCGCTGCTTAATTAACTCTAGTTTAGCTTTTGTTTAGATTAAACTAAGCACACGGGCCCCACAGGTCAGTTTGACCCGGCCACGTCACATGTTGACCAGGCCCCACCTGTCATTGACACTGAACAACACTGTGTCACTGACCAGTGGACCCCACTGGTCAGGTTTGACCTAGACCGCAGCTGTTGACCCGCTGACATCACAGTGACGTCATGCTGACGCAGTAAATCCTTTTCTGGATTTATTCTTATATAGGAAATTTCAAAAAATAGTATAAACTTCTAAAATTCATAGAAATTCAACCGTAACTCCAAATTAAATAATTTATATATGAAAAATGATCAGAAAAATCCAATCTATCCATATGTACCATTTTCATGCATGTTTGGACAACCTAAGGTTGCTGTATATGACAATTTGCATAATTGGCATTTAAATAAACACATCTGGAGTTTGAATTTGAACCCTTGGTTCAAACCAACTTCATTTAACCTGTTCTAAGCTGCATTAGCCAAAACACACTCATTTTGCCATGTCATATTCATGCATCATATTGTTGCATTGTGTTGATTGTGTTTTCTCTGTGTTGCCGGTATTTGTCCCCTCTCAGTAGACGACGTTCGACGATGTGATCATTGACACTGATGAAGACTCAATGTTATCTTCGGAAGTGCCAGGCAAGCAAAAACCCCTTGTTCATTCCGATACAATCCTACTCTCTCGCTCCTGCTCTCTTCTACTGCATTAGGACAACAACGAGTCATTTGTTACTTGCTGCGGTAGCTGAACCCCTTTATCCTCTGCATGACCTGTCATTGCCACAGTAAATAGATGAAACCCACTAGCATGAGTAGGAGTTGTTTGAGCCCTGTTGTGCCTACTCATTCTTGCTTGTTGTCATGCCTGCTACTGCTTAGAGTTGAGTCAGGTCTGATTCATCGGGGATGAATCAGAGGTGTGTGAACATGTCCTACTATATGTGAGCTAAGTGTGTGAACACGATTTGGTAAAGGTAGCGGTGAGAGGCCATGTAGGAGTACATGGTGGGTTGTCTCATTGAAGCCATCCTTAGGAACTGAGTTCTGTGTTTGTGATCCATGATTCAGCTACTACCATGCATTGGGCCCTGAAATATGACCCCGCTCGACTTCTTAATCACCCTTGTCCTCTGTCCAGGAGTTGCAAGTAGTTTCTGGTGTTTGTAGTATGCTGGAGGCCGTGCGCATCACTGACCGGAGGGGTGGGCTGTGATGCGATAGGCACGTGGCACGGTGTACCGAGCGCCCGTTTGGTGTCTCGGGAATCCTGCACACATTGTTTGGGGCTGTGAGCGAAACTCCGGCCGGATCTCCTCGCGGATGGAACCCGAATAGGCGATAAACCTGGACTAGAGACTTGAGTGTTTAGGTAGGTCATGGTCTACACCCACGCCGGCTTTCGTTTGAAGTCTGCCGAGCACATGTCGTGTGCAGACGCTAAGTGGTGGAAACATGTATGAAGAAGTACACCCCTGCAGGGTTAACATCATCTATTCGAATAGCCGTGTCCGCGGTAAAGGACTTCTGGGTTACTTATATCAGTTCATAGACAAGTGAAAGTGGATACTCTAAAATACGCAAGATAAGTGTGAGTGCTATGGATGGCGTTCTCGTAGGGAGACGAGAGCGGATCCATAGTGGTGTATTGGTTGGTGAATATGTGGACTCGTGTGCGCCACCTCAAAAGAGTTACTTGCAGTCGTAGTTCAGGTTAGCCACCGAGTCAAAGCTGGCTTGCTACAGTTAAACCCCACCACCCCCTTTGTTGATAATGATGCATATGTAGTTAGTTCTGATGTAAGTCTTGCTGGGTACATTTGTACTCACGTTGCTTAATTTATGTTTTTGCAGAGAGACTTCAGTCTCGCTAGTAGTACCGCGTAGACTTCGACGTTTAGCTTGTTACCTCAGCTACGATCTTGTGCCCTCGGCAGGATTTGGTAGATAGTCAGGCTTCTCAGCCTTTTTCATTTGTAGATGTCTGTACTCAGATATGTTAAGCTTCCACATGTGCTTTGACTTGTATGCTCTGATTGTTGGGTCATGAGACCCATGATTGTAATATCTCGCTCCTCGGAGCCTATTGAATAAAATACTTGAGTTGTAGAGTCATGTTGATGCCATGTTGTATTTGCACATATCGAGCATATTGTGTGTATGTTATTGAAATGCTTGGTATGTGTGGGATCTGACAACCTAGTTGTTTATCCTTGGTAGCCTCTCTTACCAGGAAATGTCTCCTAGTGCTTCCACTGAGCCATGGTAGCTTGCTACTGCTCCGGAACACTTAGGCTGGCCGGCATGTGTCCTTCTTCGTTCCTGTGTCTGTCCCTTTGGGGAAATGTCACGCGATGAATATCGGAGTCCTGTTAGCCTGCTACAGCCCGGTTCATCGGAGTCCTGCTAGCCCAGTGCTACAGCCTGGATTCACTCGCGGATGACCGACACGTTCGATGCTGGGTCATGGATGCCTGTTCCTATAAGTTTGTGCCACTTTGGGTTTACGACTAGCCATGTCAGCCCGGGCTCCTTATTATATGGATGCTAGCGACACTATCATATACGTGTGCCAAAAGGCGCAAATGGTCCCGGGCAAAGGTAAGGCGACACCCGTGGGAATACCGTGCGTGAGGCCGCAAAGTGATATGAGGTGTTACATGCTAGATCGATGTGGCATTGAGTCGGGGTCCTGACAGCAATATCTAAGTATAGCAAAATTTTCAGGTCTATAAACTGAATCATCAAAATGTTCAAACGTTTTAAACATAGATTCAATCTCATAAGCACCCATAAAAGCAATGAATTCGTCTATTTGTTCCACATCATAGTAATCATAGATACCATTAGCATAAGAAGCCAAGATTTTATTATCATTAAATTTTCATGAAAAGGGAAGGTGTGGAGCCTCCATCCTAGAGCAACAAGTATAATCATATCTCAAGCATAGTTGCCTAGCGTACCAATACAACATATTAATTTGATCCCATAATAGTTTCCCTTTTTGTGACAAGCGATAATCCCTAAAGTATTCACGTTGATCCAACGTGTCTCCCATAACAAAATTGAATGGGGTTTTCTCATGATTATCAAAGTAGTACATAATTTCTTTCACATAACGAGCATCGAGGGTTTTAGGAGGTTCCCCATCTCCGTGAGTAGCAAGTACCCCTAATTTTTTTGGTATTTCGTGTTCCATATCCATAACTAAAGATAGAGAACAACTAAGAACATCAAATAAAAATTACTTAGTGATAAAGCAAACAAGCACACAAGAGAATAGTCATGCCACGCTATGACTCCCCGGCAACGGCACCAAAAAAAGGTCTTGATAACCCACAAGTGTAGGGGATAATGGTAGCCTCTTTCGATAAGTAAGAGTGTCGAACCCAACGAGGAGCTAAAGGTAGAACAAATATTCTCTCAAGTCCTATCTGCCACTGATACGACTCTACGCACGCTTAATGTTCGCTTTACCTAGAACAAGTATGAAACTAGAAGTACTTTGTAGGTGTGATAGGATAGGTTTGCAAGATAATAAAGAGCGCGTAAGTAAAAAGTAGGGGCTATTTAGGTAAAGAAGCAATAAATTAAATATAGCGTGTTTGGAAAAGTGGTAGTAGGATTTGTGGAATTGTCCCTAAGAAATTGACTATGTTACTAGACCGGTAATCACTATTGCAATTCTATTTGAGGGAGAGGCATAAGGTAACATACTTTCTCTTCTTGGATCATATGCACTTATGATTGTAACTCTAGCAAGCATCCGCAACTACTAAAAATCATTAAGGTAAAACCCAACCATAGCATTAAAGTATCAAGTCCCCTTTATCCCATACGCAAACAACCTACTTACTCGGGTATGCGCTTCTGTCACTCACGCCACCCACCATAAGCAAATCATGAACATATTGCAAACCATATAGCGGGGATCCCTCACGCTTGCGCGACACGGAGAGCACCATAGGACATCACCAATAATAAAACATGCAACTCAAACCAATCATAGCAATTCATCAATCACCGTTAGGACTACAAAAATCTACTCACACATCATAGGATGGCAACACATCATTGGATAATAATATGAAGCATAAAGCACCATGTTCAAGTAGACGATACAGCGGGTTGCGGGAGAGTGGACCACTGAATATAGATGGGGGAAGGTGATGCTGATGTTAGTAAAAAGTTTTTCAACGACTAGACTCAACTTCGGCCAAGGAGTTGGAAAGGGGGATTCCTACAGGCAGTCGGCTCTGATACCAACTTGTGACGCCCTCGATTCAATCGTACACTAATCATGCACACAAATGTGTACGATCAAGATCAGGGACTCACGGGAAGATATCACAACACAACTCTACAAATAAAAAAAGTCATACAAGCATCATAATACAAGCCAGGGGCCTCGAGGGCTCGAATACAAGTGCTCGATCATAGACGAGTCAGCGGAAGCAACAATATCTGAGTACAGACATAAGTTAAACAAGTTTGCCTTAAGAAGGCTAGTACAAACTGGGATACAGATCGAAAGAGGCGCAGGCCTCCTGCCTGGGATCCTCCTAACTACTCTTGGTCGTCGTCAGCGGGCTGCACGTAGTAGTAGGCACCTCCGGTGTAGTAGGGGTCGTCGTCGACGGTGGCGTCTGGCTCCAGGGCTCCAGCATCTGGTTGCGACAATCAGGTAGAAGGGAAAGGAGAAAAGAGGGAGAAAAGCAACCGTGAGTACTCATCCAAAGTACTCGCAAGCAAGGAGCTACACTACATATGCATGGGTATATGTGTAAAGGGCCATATCGGTGGACTAAACTGCAGAATGCCAGAATAAAAGGAGGATAGCTAATCCTGTCGAAGACTACACTTCTGGCAGCCTCCGTCTTGCAGCATGTAGAAGAGAATAGATTGAAGTCCTCCAAGTAGCATCTCCAAGTAGCATCTCCAGTCGCATCGCATAGCATAACCCTACCCGGCGATCCTCCCCTCGTCGCCCTGTGGAAAAGCGATCACCGGGTTGTCTGTGGAACTTGGAAGGGTGTGTTTTATTAAGTATCCGGTTCTAGTTGTCATAAGGTCAAGGTACAACTCCAAGTCGTCCTGTTACCGAAGATCACGGCTATTCGAATAGATTAACTTCCCTGCAGGGGTGCACCCACTTACCCAACACGCTTGATCCCATTTGGCCGGACACACTTTCCTGGGTCATGCCCGGCCGTGGAAGATCAACACGTCACAGCCCCACCTAGGCACAACAGAGAGGCCAGCACGCCGGTCTAAACCTAAGCGCGCAGGGGTCTGGGCCCATCGCCCTGAGCACACCTGCATGTTGCGTGGGCGGCCGAAAGCAGACCTAGCCTAGTGGCGTTCCAGTCCAATCCGGTGCGCGCCGCTCCGTCGCTGACGTCTGAAGTGCTTCGGCTGATACCACGACGCCGAGTGCCCATATCTTTCCCACGTAGTTGGTTAGTGCGTATAGGCTCATAGCCAACTCAGATCAAATACCAAGATCTCGTTAAGCGTGTTAAGTATCCGAAAACGCTGAACAGGGCCAGGCCCACCTGTCTCCTAGGTGGTCTCAACCTGCCCTGTCGCTCCGCCACAAAGATCCACACAGAGAGCCGTCAGGACAAAGGTCCTTTCAGCCCCCAATCCGTGAATCACTCGCGGGTACTCTTCGAGCTGACCCGACTTTAGTCACCATCTGTATAGTATGTATGTATAGTATATACCCGTGATCACCTCCCGAGTGATCACGGCCCAATAGTATAGCAAGGCAGACTGACAAGAATGTAGGGCCAATGATGATAAACTAGCATCCTATACTAAGTATTTAGGATTGCGGTTAAAGGTATCAACAGTAGTAACAAGGACAGGCTATGCATCAGGATAGGTATAACAGAAAGCAGTAACATGCTACACTACTCTAATGCAAGCAGTATAGAGTAGAATAGGCGATATCTGGTGATCAAGGCGGGGGGGGGGGCATGCCTGGTTGCTCTGGCAAGAGAGAGGGGTCGTCAACTCCGTAGTCGAACTGGGCAGCAGCAGCGTCGGTCTCGTAGTCTACCGGAGAGAAGAGGGGGGAAGAGACAATGAATACCATGTAAACAGATGCATATCGATGCATGACAAGACAAGTAACGATGCTAGGCGTGCCCTAGCGTGGTATGAGGTGGTACCGGTTAAGGGGGGAAACATTTGGGAAAATATCCCCGGTGTTTTACGTTTTCGGACAGATGAACCGGAGGGGGGAAAGTTGCGATTCCGATAGGTTAGGGATGTGTGGCAGACGAACGGGCTGCGTATCCAGATTCGTCTCGTCGATCTGAGCAACTTTCATGTAGAAAGTATTTTCATCCGAGTTACGGATTAAAAGATATGATTTTCTAAAGATTTAACTCATTTTCAGGAATTTAATTAATTATTTAAATCCAACATTATCCAGAATAGTAAATGATGACGTCAGCATGGCATCATAGTGATGTCAGCATGTCAACTGGTCGGTTGACCAGTCAAACCAGACATGTGGGTCTAGTGTGACCCACATGTCATTGACAGGGTACTAACAGAGTTTTTAAAACTAACTAAATAGGTTAATTAGCAGGTAGGGCCCAGTAGTCAGTGAGAGATTAGGTTTTAATTAATTTATTTAATTAATTAGCAGTTTATCTAATTGTTTTTATTTTTTTTAAGACATGGGGCCCGCATGTCAGTGGCAGTAGCTGCCACGTCAGCAGTTGACTGGGTGAACCCAGTCAACTAGGACCCGCAGGGCCCACTGGCAGTGGTGCTGGGTTGGCCCCAGGCCAACCACATAGGCGACGGCCGGCGTTTAGCCGCCGGTGACGTCAGAACGCGGCGGGGGCACCCGGGCCTCGTCCGGATTTTGCTACACGGCGTCGTTCGGCGCGCAGCTTGGTCTAATCGAACGGCCACTCGATGCCGCGTCGAGTGGGGGTGGTGGTATGGCCGGACATGGCCGGAATCGGCACCGGCGACGAGGAGAGGCAGCGGCGTCGTTCGGGACATCATCGGGATCGCGCTAGGAAGCACCAAACCGCGCGCAACAACTTGCGTTCGAACCGCATAGGCATTCCGCGTCGTTTGGCAGTGGCGCTGGACCAAATGGTTGCCGGAAACATGGCCGGCGACGAGCTTTGGCGGCAGCGCGGTCGGGCCCCCGACGGGAAACACACTAGGAGGCACGGGAGGGAGTGTGCGCGTGCGCGTTGGGCTCCTGTGAGCATCAGGGGTACGATGCCGTGCTCAGGCGAGCATGACAGAGGCCATGGCCACGGCGGCGAAGCGACCGGCGGCGGTGAGCTCTCGGGCGCGACACCGAGCTAGCTAGAGCGTGAGCTAGGGGAGCTAGAGGGCAGCGGGAGGGAGGCAGCTCACCTAGCGGCACGCACGGTGGCCCTTGGTGGCTTAGTAGCAGCAGAGGGGTGTCGCCGGAGTTGGTGAAGAACGCGGTAGCCGGAGATGTGGACGAAGGGGATCCGGCGATTCGGGGCTCCCCCACTCTAGCTGAGGCCTCCGGTGGACGAGGAAGACGATGGAGGCGTCGACGGACACGCCGGCGCGGCGAGGCGGCGACTATGGCCGCGCGATTCACGGCGGCGAGGCCATGGCGGCGCTCGGTTGCGGTGGGGAACGAGGGGGAGATGGATCTGGAGGGGAGAGGGAGAGGCGCGGGGGCCGAGGGCGAGCGTGGGGGCGAGTGGGAGGCGGGATCGAGGAGGCGGGGGGGTGCTGGCGATCTTATCCCCCGTCGTCGCCGATGAGAGGGTGCGGCGGGGACGCACCCCTGTTCCGACCCGGGTCGGGGGAACAGAGAAGGAGGCGGCAGGGGGAGGCGGGCCGGTTCGGCCGGGTGGGCCAGGTGGCAGGTGCGGTGGCTAGCTGGGCCTTTCGGCCCAGGGGGAAGGGGGGTTTCTTCTTTTTCCCTTTCATTTCCTTTTCTTTTTTTTGTTCTGTTTTATTTAATTTGGGCATTTAAGCAATTTATAAATTTGTGTCATCTACACCATAATTGCCTATGCCATATTTGGCATTGTCCAAACATTTTTGTTTCAATTTTTGAAAACATTTATTATTGACATTAATTTGAATTTGAATTTTGAAGCGGTTTCGAATTAACCCAAGATTAACTACAGTGACAGAGGTGATGTGGCACCATTAACGTGAGATTACTATAGCATGATTATCCGGGCGTCACAATTCTCCTCCACTACAAGAAATCTCGTCCCGAGATTTAGGAGGTAGAAGGAAACAGTGCGGGGTATTCATCACGCATGCGATCCTCTTGTTCCCAAGTGGCTTCATCTTCAGAATGGTGCGACCACTGAACTTTGAGGAACTTGATCGCCTTCTGGCGTGTGCGGCGTTCAGCTTGGTCGAGAATGCGAACCGGATGCTCTTTATAGGAGAGGTCCTATTGCAATTCGAGCACTTCATGACCCACTGCTCGGATTGGGTCCTTGAAGCAGTGACGGAGCTGTGACACGTGGAATACATCGTGAACCTGAGAAAGGTTCGACGGAAGCTCCAGTTGATATGCCACTTTTCCATGCCTTTCCAGAATAGTGAATGGGCCAATATAGCGAGGAGCTAGCTTGCCCTTGATCCCGAAGCGGTGAGCACCCTTCATTGGTGTAACTCGAAGATAGGCCTTTTCGCCAGGTTGATAGACCATGTCTTTATGATGACGGTCATACTGACTCTTCTGACGTGACTGAGCAGTCTTGAGATGCTCGCGAATAATGCGGACTTGTTCTTCGGCATGTTGGATAATATCCGGACCGAAGAGTGGACGTTCCCCAGTTTCTGACCAGTTCAGAGGGGTTCGGCACTTTCGTCCATATAACACTTCGAAGGGGGCCATCTTCAGACTAGCTTGATAGCTATTATTATAAGAGAACTCGGCATACGGGAGGGATTCCTCCCATTTCTTGCCGAAGGAAATAACACAAGCTCGAAGCATGTCTTCGAGAACTTGGTTGACACATTCAACTTGCCCTTGTGACTGCGGATGAAACGCCGTACTGAAAGATAAGTGAGTCCCCATAGCTTCTTTGAAACTTGCCCAGAATCTTGAAGTGAATAAGCTGCCACGGTCCGAACTGATAACCAGTGGAATACCGTGAAGTGAAACAATTCTGGACATATAGAGAGTTGCAAGCTGACTAGCAGTGATCGTTTCTTTGACCGCCAGAAAATGTGCAACTTTAGAAAGCCGGTCAATGACGACAAGAATAGCATCATTACCTTTCTGCGACTTGGGAAATCCAGTGACAAAGTCCATTTCAACATGGTCCCATTTCCATTCAGGAATAGAGATAGGTTGCAGAGTTCCAGCAGGCCTTTGATGTTCTGCTTTGATACGACGGCAAACGTCACACTCAGCAACATAGAAAGCAATGTCTTGCTTCATGTTAGACCACCAGAATCTCTGGCGGATGTCTTGGTACATCTTTGTACTACCAGGATGGATACATAGAGGCGTATCATGAGCTTCTTTCATAACCTCCTGAGTCATATTCAGGTTTTCCCTCCTACTCGGTACCACTAGGCGACCTTTGAAGAATAGGGTGCCTGCGTCATCCACAGTGAAGAATGATGGCTTTCCTTCTGCGAGATAAAGTTTAATCCTCTCGACTTCATCGTCACATTTCTGTATCCATTTGATGGTGTCCACAAGATCTGGTTTCGCAACCAGGGTATTGAGAGTACCCCTGGAAACAACATGGAGGTTCATCTTGCGAAGCTCCGGAGGAGGGGGAGCGAGTGCACCCGGAGGAACAATATGGAGGTTCAGCTTTCTGAACTCTTCAATGAGTGAGGGCTGAACTTTGTGAACCTGGAGGTGGTTGCAGTAAGACTTGCGGCTCAAGGCATCAGCCATTACATTAGCCTTGCCTGGTGTATAGGAAATACCCAAATCAAAGTCTACAACAGTCTCCATCCATCTCTGCTGACGGAGGTTCAGGTCTGGCTGAGTAAACAGATACTTCAGACTTTGGTGGTCAGTGAAGATCTCGCAACGATTACCGAGTAGGTAATGTCGCCACTGCTTCAGTGCATGAATGACAACAGCAAGCTCGAGGTCGTGAACTGGGTAGTTCTCTTCGTGAGGGCGCAATTGCCGCGAGGCATAGGCAATCACTTTGCGCTCTTGCATTAGGACACAGCCTAATCCTTGACGGGAAGCGTCGCAGTAAATGACGAAGTCCTTCTTAGTATCAGGAGGAGCTAGTACTGGGGCAGAAGTCAACTTGTCTTTGAGTGCCTGGAAACTTTCCTGACATTTATCTGTCCATTGGAAGTTGACGCCCTTATGCAGCAGGTTAGTTAGAGGCCTGGCAATCTTGGAGAAGTTCTCGACGAATCGACAGCAATAGCTGGCGAGACCGAGAAAACTTCTGACTTGCTTAACGTTCTTCGGAGGAGTCCAATCGAGAATAGCCTGAACTCGTTCAGGGTTGACGGAAATACCATCCTTAGAGATGACATGCCCAAGATAGGTTACTTCGGGAAGCCAGAATTCACATTTGGAGAACTTGGCATAAAGTTGATGCTCTCGTAGCTTTTCCAGCACAAGACGAAGATGTTCAGCATGCTCTTCTTCGTTCTTAGAAAATACTAGGATATCATCCAGATAAACCACGACGAACTTGTCGAGGTAATCCATGAATATATAGTTCATCAGGCGAGAGAAGGTGGCTGGAGCATTGGTTAAGCCGAAGGACATGACGGTGTACTCGTATGAACCATAACGAGTCACGAATGAGGTCTTGGGGATATCCTCTTCGCGAACACGGATCTGGTGGTAACCCAACCTCAAGTCGAGTTTAGAGAACACTGATGAACCAGCCAATTGATCATACAGATCATTGATCCGAGGAAGAGGATACTTATTCTGAATGGTAGCTTGATTTATAGGATGGTAGTCTTGGACCAATCGGTTTGTCCTATCCTTCTTCTTGACAAAGAGAGAAGGTGCCCCCCAAGGAGAGCAACTTGGGCGAATGAAACCACTTTGAAGAGATTTGTCGATTTCCTCTTTGAGCTCAAGGAGTTCATGCGGCGGCATCTTGTAGGGTCGCTTGGCTATAGGAGTGGTGCCTGGTTTCAAGTTGATGACAAATTCGACAGCTCTAGCAGGGGGAATCCCTGGAAGTTCTTCAGGAAAGACGTCCTGGAAACCGCGAACGACAGGAATGTTTTCAATGCCCTCGAGTGGTGCAGCGTTCAATGCATTCAATGCATAGAGCCTTGCCTCGGCATTTTGCACTAGATGAGCTTGGTAAGTGACTATTTCATCGGAAGGGTGTAGCAGATGGACGGTCTTAGTGGCGCAAACTATAGAAGCAGTATGCGCCTTTAACCAATTCATTCCCAGAATGAGGTCAGTGCTACAAGACTTCAGCACGATGGGTGAGACAAGGAATTCCAGTCCTTCGATTTCAACGGGGACGTCGTTGCAAATCATGGAGGTTCGAAATTGGCCCGCAGGGGTGTGTACTAATAGTGAAGCATTCATGTCTTCACATGTAATGTCGTGCAAGCATGCAAAATCTTCTGACATGAATGAATGTGATGCACCTGTATCAAATAAAACGCATGCTGGTACTGAATTTACGAGGAGTGTACCCATCACACTAGCAGGCTGGTCTTGAGCTTCGTTCAGATCAACGTGGTTGGCATGAACCCGACCATAAGGCTTGGCATTGTTGTTGCGGGGTTGGTTGCTTCCACGGCCAGTTGCTGGAAGGGCCAGCTGTTTCTGGTTCTGGTTGCATTCTCTAGCACGGTGCCCTGGTTGTCCACACCTGAAGCACAGACCATTATTGGGGGTGGGAACAGGAGCTTGGGGTGGTGGAGCTGGAAGCTTTGGCTGCCTAGTTGGAGTAGGCAAACGAGGTGCATCATAGCTTTGCCTTGGGGCAGGTGCATTCGACTGGTACATGCTGTTGGGAATCCAAATCTTACGCTTCTGCAAGGACGGGCCCGAAGATGAGCCCGTGTCACGGTTGCGCCTGTTAGAGCTCTGGTATTCATGCAGACCAGTTTCGACATTGATAGCTTTGTTCACCAAGGTGGCGAAATCAGCAAAGTCGTGCACTAGAAGTGCGAGCTTGATGTCAGCTTGAAGGCCGTCACGGAACTTCTCCTATCTGCGTGCATCAGTGGCAATGTCCTCTTCAGCATAGCGAGACAAGTCCAGAAACTCTCGCTGATAAGCTTCAACAGTCTTGTTGCCTTGGGTGAGGTTGCGGAACTCACGCTTCTTCCGGTCCATGACTCCTTGAGGGATGAAGCAGGCATAGAAAACAGCGTGGAAGTCTGGCCAGGTGATGATTGTCCCAACTGGCAGAGTACGCCTGTGGCTGTCCCACCATTGAGCTGCGGGTCCCTTCAGGAAGAAGGAAGCAAAAGGGACATAGCTGGCAGGGGCTACATCAGCAGACTCCATCTCATAGGTGATGTCATGGAGCCAGTCATCAGCATCCAGCGGCTGGGTTGAGCTGCGGTACACACTTGGGTTGAGGCGTATGAAATCCTGCAGAGTTGTTGTGTTTGGCTGCTGGTTCATATTGGGGCGAGGAAACTGAGCCATCATGTTCTCCATGAACTGGCGATTCATCTCAAGCTGTTGGATCATACCAGCCATGTACTCAGGCGGTGGTGGGAAGTTGCCACCACGACCACGACCAGCTGGTCTAACCATCCTGTTAATATATAATAGGGGTAGTTCAGTATTGAGAAATTTGCATAAACAAGAGTCATTCATGATGAAACATGCATAATGAAAGGAGCACGACAGATACCACATAGATAGTCGGCATAACTTACAAAAGGGGTCCGACATAGAGTTCAGTACACAGAGTTCAGTACATAGACTAAGTCATTATAGGCGGCACGCAGGCTCGCGAATGCATCTAATACTAATGAGCAAGACTACATCAGTCCCAGGAGGTACTATGAAGGTAGCTGTAACCTGACAGCTGGTAGTGAGGCAACGGATAGCCCTCCACGTCAGTGGCCTGGGGGCCGCGGATACTCTGGTGTAGAACCCGATGCTCAGGTGGCAGAAGAGGACCAAGTGCGGGAGAGTAGCCTCCCACCTCTGGCCATCCGACACCGTGGGGCATCACGGTCCTGGCTGGGTAGATCGCAGAATGCGGCAGCTGTCCAGACCGGACAAAGGGTGTAACAGCGTCAGAGCCCTGTAAAGGTGCTGACGAGTGGTGTGCAACTCGTGGCGAAGAGCTCTGTTAGCTCGGTCCAGCCCATCAGCATGCAGAACCAGGCGCTGATGGTGGAAGGGCTCTCGGGTGACGGTGGAGTAGGCGGAAGTGTAGTATCCCTCCGCACCAACGTCAGATGCGATAGGAATGTGCCTGAAAGGGGAAGTGTCCAATGCCTGATACTCTCCACGAAGACGTGTTAGAGCAGCATGAGCAGCATCGTGGACTGCCATCTCGATGGTCACTCCAACACCATGAGCGGTGTGCAGCACGGTAGTCGACTCATACTCCCGAGAGTAGAGGTGGACGATGGCACGGTACTGCTCCTGGTTAAAGTCATGGTACTCCTCGTAGACGGTGTACTCAGGGTGCCAGCGATAACCCAGATAGGTCAGCATATCAGCTAGCACAACAGGTGATCCTGAGGCACCAATGGCCGCAGTGTGGCGCACGACCTGCCTCGTGGGTTCCTTCTGAAAACAAAGATTTTCAATGGAGTCAAATGACAATATGGGCACCATTCAAAATGCTATCCTACAGAATAACTATGGCTTATCCAACTTTGGGGTGAACGTGTTAACGGGATCCTAATGTCAGAGTTAGTAAATTCGTTTAACCCGAGTAGGAGAGAGTCCAGAGTCCCAGAGTAAAGGTCAAGGAGTAAAAGATCCTAGTACCACCCAATGGCGACGTGGGCCCGTAAGCCACACAGCCATGTTAGTAAAAAGTTTTTCAACGACTAGACTCAACTTCGGCCAAGGAGTTGGAAAGGGGGATTCCTACAGGCAGTCGGCTCTGATACCAACTTGTGACGCCCCCAATTCAATCGTACACTAATCATGCACACAAATGTGTACGATCAAGATCAGGGACTCACGGGAAGATATCACAACACAACTCTACAAATAAAAAAAGTCATACAATCATCATAATACAAGCCAGGGGCCTCGAGGGCTCGAATACAAGTGCTCGATCATAGACGAGTCAGCGGAAGCAACAATATCTGAGTACAGACATAAGTTAAACAAGTTTGCCTTAAGAAGGCTAGTACAAACTGGGATACAGATCGAAAGAGGCGCAGGCCTCCTGCCTGGGATCCTCCTAACTACTCTTGGTCGTCGTCAGCGGGCTGCACGTAGTAGTAGGCACCTCCGGTGTAGTAGGGGTCGTCGTCGACGGTGGCGTCTGGCTCCAGGGCTCCAGCATCTGGTTGCGACAATCAGGTAGAAGGGAAAGGAGAAAAGAGGGAGAAAAGCAACCGTGAGTACTCATCCAAAGTACTCGCAAGCAAGGAGCTACACTACATATGCATGGGTATATGTGTAAAGGGCCATATCGGTGGACTAAACTGCAGAATGCCAGAATAAAAGGAGGATAGCTAATCCTGTCGAAGACTACACTTCTGGCAGCCTCCGTCTTGCAGCATGTAGAAGAGAATAGATTGAAGTCCTCCAAGTAGCATCTCCAAGTAGCATCTCCAGTCGCATCGCATAGCATAACCCTACCCGGCGATCCTCCCCTCGTCGCCCTGTGGAAAAGCGATCACCGGGTTGTCTGTGGAACTTGGAAGGGTGTGTTTTATTAAGTATCCGGTTCTAGTTGTCATAAGGTCAAGGTACAACTCCAAGTCGTCCTGTTACCGAAGATCACGGCTATTCGAATAGATTAACTTCCCTGCAGGGGTGCACCCACTTACCCAACACGCTTGATCCCATTTGGCCGGACACACTTTCCTGGGTCATGCCCGGCCGTGGAAGATCAACACGTCACAGCCCCACCTAGGCACAACAGAGAGGCCAGCACGCCGGTCTAAACCTAAGCGCGCAGGGGTCTGGGCCCATCGCCCTGAGCACACCTGCATGTTGCGTGGGCGGCCGAAAGCAGACCTAGCCTAGTGGCGTTCCAGTCCAATCCGGTGCGCGCCGCTCCGTCGCTGACGTCTGAAGTGCTTCGGCTGATACCACGACGCCGAGTGCCCATATCTTTCCCACGTAGTTGGTTAGTGCGTATAGGCTCATAGCCAACTCAGATCAAATACCAAGATCTCGTTAAGCGTGTTAAGTATCCGAAAACGCTGAACAGGGCCAGGCCCACCTGTCTCCTAGGTGGTCTCAACCTGCCCTGTCGCTCCGCCACAAAGATCCACACAGAGGGCCGTCAGGACAAAGGTCCTTTCAGCCCCCAATCCGTGAATCACTCGCGGGTACTCTTCGAGCTGACCCGACTTTAGTCACCATCTGTATAGTATGTATGTATAGTATATACCCGTGATCACCTCCCGAGTGATCACGGCCCAATAGTATAGCAAGGCAGACTGACAAGAATGTAGGGCCAATGATGATAAACTAGCATCCTATACTAAGTATTTAGGATTGCGGTTAAAGGTATCAACAGTAGTAACAAGGACAGGCTATGCATCAGGATAGGTATAACAGAAAGCAGTAACATGCTACACTACTCTAATGCAAGCAGTATAGAGTAGAATAGGCGATATCTGGTGATCAAGGCGGGGGGGGGGGCATGCCTGGTTGCTCTGGCAAGAGAGAGGGGTCGTCAACTCCGTAGTCGAACTGGGCAGCAGCAGCGTCGGTCTCGTAGTCTACCGGAGAGAAGAGGGGGGAAGAGACAATGAATACCATGTAAACAGATGCATATCGATGCATGACAAGACAAGTAACGATGCTAGGCGTGCCCTAGCGTGGTATGAGGTGGTACCGGTTAAGGGGGGAAACATTTGGGAAAATATCCCCGGTGTTTTACGTTTTCGGACAGATGAACCGGAGGGGGGAAAGTTGCGATTCCGATAGGTTAGGGATGTGTGGCAGACGAACGGGCTGCGTATCCAGATTCGTCTCGTCGATCTGAGCAACTTTCATGTAGAAAGTATTTTCATCCGAGTTACGGATTAAAAGATATGATTTTCTAAAGATTTAACTCATTTTCAGGAATTTAATTAATTATTTAAATCCAACATTATCCAGAATAGTAAATGATGACGTCAGCATGGCATCATAGCGATGTCAGCATGTCAACTGGTCGGTTGACCAGTCAAACCAGACAGGTGGGTCCAATGTGACCCACATGTCATTGACAGGGTACTAACAGAGTTTTTAAAACTAACTAAATAGGTTAATTAGCAGGTAGGGCCCAGTAGTCAGTGAGAGATTAGGTTTTAATTAATTTATTTAATTAATTAGCAGTTTATCTAATTGTTTTTATTTGTTTTAAGACATGGGGCCCGCATGTCAGTGGCAGTAGCTGCCACGTCAGCAGTTGACTGGGTCAACCCAGTCAACTAGGACCCGCAGGGCCCACTGGCAGTTGCGCTGGGTTGGCCCCAGGCCAACCACGTAGGCGACGGCCGGCGTTTAGCCGCCGGCGACGTCAGAACGCGGCGGGGGCACCCGGGCCTCGTCGGGATTTCGCTACACGGCGTCGTTCGGCGCGCAGCTTGGTCTAATCGAACGGCCACTCGATGCCGCGTCAAGTGGGGGTGGTGGTATGGCCGGACTTGGCCGGAATCGGCACCGGCGACGAGCAGAGGCGGCGGCATCGTTCGGGACATCATCGGGACCGCGCTAGGAAGCACCAAACCGCGCGCAACAACTTGCGTTCGAACCGCATAGGCATTCCGCGTCGTTTGGCAGTGGCGCTGGACCAAATGGTTGCCGCAAACACGGCCGGCGACGAGCTTTGGCGGCAGCACGGTCGGGCCCCCGACGGGAAACACACTAGGAGGCACGGGAGGGAGTGTGATCGTGCGCGTTGGGCTCCTGTGAGCATCAGGAGTATGATGCCGTGCTCAGGCGAGCACGACAGAGGCCATGGCCACGGCGGCGAAGCGACCGGCGGCGGTGAGCTCTCGGGCGCGACACCGAGCTAGCTAGAGCGTGAGCTAGGGGAGCTAGAGGGCAGCGGGGGGGAGGCAGCTCACCTAGCGGCACACACGGTGGCCCTTGGTGGCTTAGTAGCAGCAGAGGGGTGTCGCCGGAGTTGGTGAAGAACGCGGGAGCCGCAGATGTGGACGAAGGGGATCCGGCGATTCGGGGCTCCCCCGCTCCAGCCGAGGCCTCCGGTGGACGAGGAAGACGATGGAGGCGTCGACGGACACGCCGGCGCGGCGAGGCGGCGACTATGGCCGCGCGATTCACGGCGGCGAGGCCATGGCGGCGCTCAGTTGCGGTGGGGAACGAGGGGGAGATGGATCTGGAGGGGAGAGGGAGAGGCGCGGGGGCCGAGGGCGAGCGTAGGGGCGAGTGCGAGGCGGGATCGAGGAGGCGAGGGGTGCTGGCGATCTTATCCCCCGTCGTCGCCGACGAGAGGGTGCGGCGGGGCGCACCCCTGTTCCGACCCGGGTCGGGGGAACAGGGAAGGAGGCGGCAGGGGGAGGCGGGCCGGTTCGGCCGGGTGGGCCAGGTGGCAGGGGCGGTGGCTAGCTGGGCCTTTCGGCCCAGGGGGAAGGGGGGTTTCTTCTTTTTCCCTTTCTTTTCCTTTTCTTTTTTTTTGTTCTGTTTTATTTAATTTGGGCATTTAAGCAATTTATAAATTTGTGTCATCTACACCATAATTGCCTATGCCATATTTGGCATTGTCCGAACATTTTTGTTTCAATTTTTGAAAACTTTTATTATTGACATTAATTTGAATTTGAATTTTGAAGCGGTTTCGAATTAACCCAAGATTAACTACAATGACAGAGGTGATGTGGCACCATTAACGTGAGATTACTGTAGCATGATTATCCGGGCGTCACATGCTCTCACGGGCATACATGCCATAGGCTAGCCGGCCACAAGGCACACATGCCAGGCATATTTATGAAGCCAGATGCGTACGACACTGAACTCAGATACAGCTCCAGGAGCAACTCTGTACGAGATATACCACATATATACAGACATGCAGGAGTAGGGGTATTATCTCTCCAGAGAGCCCCAAACCTGGGTAAACCACTGTGTGCAACTCACATCCCCGTCCCTAGATATTCCACGACAGTCTTGCCCTCACCTCAAGCCACCCCGTGGCATCGGTCACCTCGCGATCCCGCCTGCCGACTGACGCGAGAATACCACGACAGGCACATACCAAACTGGCTCTACATTTACGATGTCTGCACATCACAAACAGTTCATGATTGTAAACCGTGTATGATAGGTAGACAATCACACACATTTAGTTTTCTCACACCGTTTGTGATAGTGTCTGACATCACACACGCTTTGCAAATGGTAACTGTGTGCATTGCTACACACGTTTCCTCTCCTTGAACTGTGTCGGATTATGATGTATATCACACATGCTATGCTTTGTAGGCCATGTGCAATATAATGAGCTGGGACCGTAATTTCACCCTAATTTAATTGTTGCTATTTAAAATTGTACCTAATTTGAACTTGAAAGTAGGCTATAGCTTTATTCATATCCATTAGGTTCAAACAACCAATGCATTATTCGATTCACGGGTACATATGTTCAAGAGTTACATAAGCACCAAATAAAGAATGATGACCCAGGGTTCTATACTTGTACTACTACAGTTGGTAAAGAAAGAGGCGACAGACATTCTGGTTGCTGAACAAGGTGAAGCGAAATGGCACTATTGTGCTCTCCTGGATGCACAAGGCACGCACGACTATAGTCCAACCCATTGTTATGGCCAGCCGCCAATCATGTAGTTTGAGAGGTAATCTTTAGTAAACTGCTTCAAGATCCACTACAAAGGAAAAAAGATTTAGAAATTGTCATCTAACACAACTCATTACGGGCAGTAAAAATAAGTCTACAAAGTTCTTACTTACCATCTTGCAGTTCACTGTTGTCTTGCATAAAGTGTAAACAAATAGTTCGATTGACATCTTTTGACCCATTTTAAGAACAACCTTTATTAGTTTCCTCACTTGATGTTAGCTAGTTTATGAATATCACATTGCCCCATATGCAGAAAGAGTGGATCTTCGGCAATGACATATGTACCTAAAAGCACCAAGTTAATATTAGAAGCTAAACAACAATTGCAAAATGATGTAGTACAACACTCCCTCCATCCCATTATATAATATTTTATTACATGTATATCTAGACATCATTAGAACATGAAGGTAACACTCTTCCTTGTTGCTATGTACCCTGGGATTGCATATTTAGTCATTAAATACAATGCATGTTGCCATGTAGCCTCAGATATATTAAATATGGCCCTAGTTAAGCTACTGATAAATGGCTTACAGATATATTCAGTGAAATGTCCGATTCAACGATTAATCCCTCATCAGCCCCTGGGCTATATGGTACCACTTACCGGTATCCTGAACAGTGAGTACATATATGCAATGTGATGAAACTAACCTCGATGGAAAACATCACTATTCTCAATATTGTCCTGTATGAGTACATATGATGGCTGCATGCATCGTTTAGATGAAGAGGTCGGGGGCAAGCCTCCTTTTCCAAAAAAAAATATAAAGGCATGTTAAGCACAACAGACTAAAAATCAACCAAATATATTCGTGGTAGACAACATAATCTACAAATGATAGCTTCAGTGTGCAGGTTTAAGAACGCTAGTTAAGCAAAACAAGAAGTGGAAAGGTGTGTTAACAACATCAGGCATAACATTTTAAAACAAGCAATTAGTCATTCAAACTGGTATTGTGCAGGTCTAAAGTACACTAGTTATTGTTAAAAACGAAAAGGCATTTTAACTGCAATGTCCTTAACATCAACCAAATATCGTAATTCATAGTGGTATTGTTGAAACTGTTATTGATGAAATTTAATTGCACGGCAAATAGTTGCACATATGGAGCATCACATTGTGAAGAACTGAAATAAACAAGGCATAAAGCCATCTCTAGTCGATCCTTTAAAAGTTAACGGACTACCAACCCTTAGTGGATATATATACTCTAGTAATTTTTGGCCGTTTCTAGTCGATCCCCTAAACTTAACATTGTAAACTTCAATTTTATCAAGTTCAAAGCAGGTTCAACCGAAAGTAGCATGCATTCAAACATAAACATAGATAGTTTCGCATAACCAAACATAAAACATAAATATAAACTAATCTAAACTACTTTTGGTCGAAGTGGAGGTCGAGCCAATCATTCCTCATCAGGTACGGTGTGCCGCGATCCGCGTCAACATTGATCTCCTCGTCCTCACCTCCCACCTCGACGCCCTACACTCCACCATCCTCGCCGCCTTCGAACTCGTCATTAGAGGAGAGCATGATAACCTTGCCATCCTCTGTCGGTGTCAAAACCGGCGGATCTCGGGTAGGGGGTCCCAAACTGTGCGTCTAAGGCTAATGGTAAAAGGAGGTGGGGGACACAATGTTTACCCAGGTTCGGGCCCTCTCGATGGAGGTAATACCCTACTTCCTGCTTGATCGATCTTGGTGATATGAGTATTACAAGAGTTGATCTACCATGAGATCCTAGAGGCTAAACCCTAGAAGCTAGCCTATGATTATGAATGTTCTCCTACGGACTAAACCCTCCGATTTATATAGACACTGGAGGGGGATAGGGTTACACAGAGTCGGTTACATAGAAGGAGATCTACATATATGAATTGCCAAGCTTGCCTTCCATTCAAAGGAGAGTCCATCCCGGACATGGGACGAAGTCTTCAATCTTGTATCTTCATAGTCCAACAGTGTGACATAAGTACAAAGTCCGGCTGTCCGAGGACCCCCTAATCCAGGACTCCCTCCGTAGCCACTGAACCAGGCTTCAATGACGAAGAGTCCGGCGCGCAGATTGTCTTCGGCATTGCAAGGCGGGTTCCTTCTCCGAATACTCCATAGAAGATTTTGAACACAAGGATCGTGTCTGGCTCTGCAAAACAAATTCCACATACCACCATAGAGAGCACCGTATTCCACAAATCTAATCTGCTGACAACGTTTTGTAGCATGACATCACGCCGCGGCCCGGTCATTATACGAACCGTTTTTTCCCAGCCTGCTACTGCACGTGTTGCGAGGCGGTTTTATTGGCACGTCTTGTCGAAGCAGAGATCGTGTTCCCCTTATCACGGTATTCTCATCAATATGGGTGTGGGTAACCCAACCGTGCTTGTTAGTATGACTCCTCGATTTTAGGCAAGTTCTAAATGGCTACGCGGAGGACGCTTGATATTCACCCTCTTTATAAAGGGGCCAAGAGCTGTCCTTTTCTTTCCACGCCCGGTCCTTCCCTTCTCCTACCTCGAGTTCCAAAACCCAAGGTTCAGGCTAAGCGCGTTGGACCTTCAACCATGTCCGGATCCAACCTTCAAGGCCGGTGGATGGCCTCCTCTATCACAGAGGAGGACATTAAGAAGCTTAGGGGGGCTAGGTATCTGACCGCCGAAATCCCCCACAGGCTACCTTCTCAAGGGCAGGTTATCCCCACTAGCGAACCCAACGAGCGCATTGTATTTGTTTCCCACTTCCTTCGAGGGCTAGGCTTTAGTCTTGATCCCTTCGTCAGAGGGCTCATGTTCTATTACGGGCTAGATTTTCATGATCTAGCTCCAGATCCTATTCTTCACATCTCGTCGTTTATCGTCGTGTGTGAGGCCTTCCTCCGCATTACCCCACACTTCGGCTTACGGCTCAAGACTTTTAATGTGAAGCCGAAGATGATCGACGGGCGACACGTGGAGTGCGGAGGCGCTATAATAAGCAAAGGTGCCGATGCATTATGGCCAAAGGGCTCCTTCCCGGAGGTGTCCGACTTATGGCAACGGAAGTGGTTCTACATCACAACACCCCGAGGTACAAAGCGCGCAGCCGCCCCAGCCTTCCGCCCGGTCCCTCCGCCCCAACTAGCGTCATGGGTCAACAAAGGGCTGGACTGAGGGCTGGTGAATGACATGCTGACATTGCAAAGCCACATCCGAGATCTCCTCAAGAGGGATGTTAATATCATCAAAGTAATTCACGTAATGCTAGTTCGTCGGGTCCTGCCATGCCAACGTCGATCTCTCCGTATGTGGGAGTTCAACCCGGAAGGACCATGAACTATTCAAAACTTCTTCGGCGTGACGCTCGAACGGATGTATCATTTATTCTTTGGATCACGAATCAAGTGTCCGCACACCACCGAGGACGCGGGTCTCAACTGCAACCGTCCAGATACCCAAGTAAGTAACTCCGCGGCCGAACATGCTGTCTTTATATTTGTCATGACATTATTCTGAAAAACTACCCTCGGCCAGGACTGGATAAGAAAGGCGGAGAGGATCAGGTGTTCGGCCCCTCTTCCTGAAGGCTCGCCAGATCCTGTACTAATCAGGATGCTGGCTCGCGCACCCTATCAATTGCCATCGGGAGAACATGAGGGGAGGAATAGCGAAGCCCAAAGAGGGCTTCATACGTTACACTTACAAACCGGGGAATTAGTGCCTCTACAAAGGAGGGAGGTCGGGGAGGTGAATCTAAAATCCCCTCCCCCCCACGGGAAGAAAAGGGGCGCCCTGGAAGATTTGGAAATGGAGGTTTCCAAACGAGGGAAGAAACCTTCGCCATGGGGCCCTGCCCCAGAGGGCGTCCTTACCGCACAACGCCCGCAAGGGGGCCAACCATCAACCAAGCTGTAAGTGAACAAAAGCACTTTGGTAAATATATCCTGCTTTATCTCTGAGAACAATAACTAAGACATATATTTTGCAGTCCGACTTGTAGCCCTTGTCGACCAAGTTCGTCCTCAGGGGATCTTCTTCCGGAGATGATGGGGAGTGAAACGCCTCCTCCTGCCTCCCCGCCTCATGGGGCGAACGACCCCTAGGTGTCGTCACAGAGGATTTCTCCTGATCCGCAAAGGCCAAAAGGTAACTCTTTGGCCGCCCGAAGTCCAAGGTCCTTGGCTCCTGAGGAGACCAACAAAAAAAGTACGGGACTATCCAGTGTACAACCGGACACATTGGTGGATCTTTTGGAGCAAGTGGCTATCTCAGAGGCACATCGTACCTTAATGGGTACGGTGGTTGAGAGGATCTCATCCGCCAAAAGCGTGTTGAATGAAGCTTTTACGAGCCTACTAAGAGGTTTTGAGGTACACAAAGTAATATATATATATATATATTTATTGTTGACTGTAATGCACACGCTAGGTGTGGTCTGTATAGATAGTAGCCCCTGAGACTCTGGTTGCCGTCCAGAGGCGACAAGCAGAGGATCATAGTCTCAGGTAATGACAGCGCTGCTTTCATGCGCAGGCGACTAAGTGTCCAGCGGCTGACCAGACTGCTTATTTTGCCAAATTAAGGCGACAACTTGACGTGGCAGATGCGGACATCATGCTTGTGAACGAGCGGCTTGACGAGGCACAAGGTATGTATATTCGGGTGGTCAACAAATATTAAGAGGAGCATGATGCTAGTACCTATAATATGCTTTGACTGCAGATGGAGCCGCCGCCGTGGAGACCCTTCGGGCAGAGCTTGCTCGAGCCAAGGAACAAGCCAGGAGAAGCGATGCGGCTGCCCTAAAGGCGGGCGAAGAGTTAAAAGACGAACAGGCTGCTCATCGCCAGAGTGAAGATAAAATAGCCAGCATGGCTCTTGAGCTGCAAAATGCCGCCAGCTGCTATGAGCTCCTCGAAAGGGAAATCCAAGCAAAAGTATCTGACTTGAAGAAGGCTTTGGAAGCAGCCAAGGAAACGCGCTCTAAAATCAGAGTTGCGCGGGAGGAGCTTCGTCAAGCTGGAGATATCACGGCTGGGAGGCCCTTTTTATTGCGGACGAAGTTCAGCGATCCGAAGTATGCCCCTCTTGATCAGTTATGGAGTTCTGCAGACGTGTACTTGGATTTAGCAAAGAGTGCTACTGATGTGACTGAGTATTTCAAAGATCAAAAACATCATGAGGTGGAAAAAATTGTTCTGGTCACAGTTCAGCGCTCCAAAGCATCCGCTGCTATTGAATGAGCAAATGGCCGAGTGGGCCGAGCTCCATAGGTTGTCCGGGCTTGCCATGAAGTCTGTCGTGGATCATCTTTTGCCAAAGGGGCCAAGTCCGGATAGTTATTTTGGTTTAGTGCAACTATTTCTTCGTGATGTGCCGCATATCGACGCTGTCAAGAGGTCGCGGTGCATAGGGAGTGCGCAGATGGCTCTTTCCCGTGTGAAAACATATTGGGCAGAGATGGAGGCCACCGTTGTTGCAACCAGGGGTTCGCGCAGAGGCCAAGACTCGCCCGAGCACTATTTTGAAGAAGTCCTAGAAGGTGCCCGTTTAATATAGGCTTAGTGCTCAAAGAGTACCATGTTAGAGTGACATGTATCTTGATTGTAAAAACAATGTTATTTTGATTATAAAGGCTGCGTTTATACTTTTGCCCGTAAAGTAGTATAGTGCCTCATGTGCGGTCGTTTATGTATGTATGTATATAACCTGAAAGTTTGCAGTCGTCGGCTTCAGCCCCCACGCATATAATGCGGGGGTGTTCGGTAAGGTGTGTAATCACACTTGATCCAACGTATTGGTCCATTAAGGAGGAGATAGCGCGGCGAACAAGGCAATCGGACTATATAGCTTTAACACTTTCACTTAGCCATAGGAGTTTGACGGTGGGGCTACTACATAGCCCCTGGTACTTCCGTGTTCATCCGAATACGGTGCGCGTACGTACATGACCGAGAAACTGGTCCTTCGTTAATGCGGAGGAATCGCGAAGATTCTGCTGAGTCATCGAGTGGTTTACCAGTCTTTCGCTTTGTCATGATAGTCGGTTTTCGGCTTTCTCTACTAAGGTGCTCATCCAGATGAACCAGGGCACAATAGGAGTAGTTCTCCTGGTGCCGCCTTAACCGATAGAGCGGAACGTAAGGTAGCAAAACACGAGAGCCAGGCAAACCCAACTATTGAGCAAAGACATGATTCGGAGCTGATGCATATAAGGCCAAACTCGCGACGCCGAACACTCCCTAAGGTATTCGGACTTTACAACATATACTGGGCTGAGTAACGCCCTCGATAATGAGCCCCGAATTTCCAGGTACATGCATTAATCTGGCGTGACAAAATGCCAATAACGCCAGTATCCCTCTCGGTTATGTTAAGTGCCCGGAGGGTGTCAAGCAACAAGAGATATTAAAAAAGGTTTACACAGGGTCTTAATCTAAAAAGAAAATTTTGAGCGGGGTCCTGTTGCATGTCTGCGCCTTTGTCTCCGTTGTGCCGTATCCTGGAAGGGTGTAGCACGATGATCATCTGTAAAACAGAAAAACCCAGGTGAAAGACTTCGTGTGAAAGGTTGGTTATTCTTAATGAACCATGAGAATTCAGTCTATTGTATATTAGTAGGGTCGAGCCGAACTAAGGACCCTTTTACATGCGGGCAGCCCCCAGCACCACGTTTACGGGCATATCCGTCGACCAAGCTCAGGTTCATCTGGGCTGCTAAAACTAGTGGTGCTCCGAACACGCCTAGTCGTGTCCGTGGTCTTGACGACCGATCATTTATTCGGGTTGGGGAGGCCGTTCAGTGGTTCGGCTGCTAGAGCCGCCACATATTCTTCCGCACGTAAGGAACGCTCTGTATTTCCGCTAACTGTGATGGCGCCGCATGGACCGGGCATCTTAAGTTTAAGATAAGCGTAATACGGAACTGCGTTGAAATGAGTGAAGGACGTTCTTCTGAGTAGTGCATGGTAGCCGCTTCAGAATGGAGCGATGTTAAAGATTAGTTCTTCACTTCGGAAGTTGATGGGTGAGCCGAATACAACCTCTATTTCTAGAGAGCCCGTGCAGCGGGCCTCTACGCCTGGTATTACTCCTTTAAAGGTAGTATTGTTGTGGCTGATTCTTGACGGGTCTATCCCCATCTTGCGGATAGTGTCCTGATATATCAGATTAAGACTACTGTCGCCGTCCATGAGGACTCAGGTGAGCTGGTATCCATTAATTATTGGGTCGAGTACCAAGGCGGCCGATCCTCCGTGTCGGATACTAGTCGGATGATCCCTGCGATCGAAAGTGATCGGGCAGGCCAACCAAGGGTTGAACTTGGGGGCAACAGACTCTACAGCGTATACATCTCGGAGTGCGCGTTTGCGCCTTCTCTTTGGTATGTCAGTTGCGTAAATCATGTTCACTGTTTTGACCTCTGGTGGAAATTTTTCTGTCCCCTAGTGTTCGGCTGGCGAGGCTCATCCTCGTCTTCTCTTGGCGTCTCCCTCCCCTTGTGTTTGACGTTTAGCTTGCCGGCCTGCTTGAAGACCCAGCATTCTCTATTGGTGTGGTTTGCAGGTTTCTGAGGGGTGCCATGGATCTGACATAATCTGTGTAGAATTTTGTTTAGGCTAGACGGTCCATTTCTGCTGCCTTTAAATGGCTATTTCCGTTGACCGGGTCGAGAGCCGCTGAATCCGGCATTTACCGCCGTGTTGTCTGGGCTGTCTTCATTGTTTTGACGTTTGTTTTTATTGCGTCACGGCTTCCCATTGTCGTCCCTGATTTCGGAAGTGCCTAGGTCGCTGGTGCCGCTACGGGCCAACCAGCTGTCCTCGCCCTTGCAGAAGCGGGTCATAAGGCTTGTTAGGGCCGCCATTGTCCTCGGTTTTTCCTGGCCGAGGTGTCTGGCGAGCCATTCATCGCGGATACTTTGCTTGAAAGCCGCTAAGACTTTCGCATCCGGGCAGTCGACGATTTGATTCTTCTTGGTGAGAAATCTGTACCAAAGCTTACGGGCTGACTCTCGGGGTTATTGGATTATGTGACTTAGATCGTCTGCATCCAGTGGTCGGAGATAGGTCCCTTGAAAATTAGCCCTGTAAGCGTCCTCAAGCTCCTCCCAACTTCCGATTGAGTTTTCGGGGAGGCTTTTCAACAAGTGTCGAGGTATTCCTTTCAACTTCAGGGGCAGGTATTTGATGGCATGGAGATCATCTCTGTGAGCCATGTGGATGTGAAGGATAAAGTCCTCCATCCATACACGGGTCTATCATTCTGTCTTATGCCTCTATGTTCACGGGTTTAAATCCCTCTGGGAATTCATGATCCAACACCTCATCAGTGAAGCACAAGGGGTGTGCGGCACCCCTGTATTTGGATGTATCATGGCTTGCTTCGGACGGTTAGTGTTCGGTTTTGATTCCGAGCTGTTATTCGATCAGTATAGTCGTTTTGGTGGCCATGATCCTGCGCCGGAGCACGCTTCCTAGGTCCATAGATGGACCTCGCCATACCATCTTTTTTGTCCAGGTGCTCGCGTAAATCGTGCGCTGACTTGTGTGCGGCATCATTGGCCGCCCTGTCACGGCCATGGGGTGGCCGGTCCGGCTGATCGGCCATTTTATTGTTTGGCTGAATGGGCTCTATAGCCTCGTCGTCGAATTCGGGCAGGAGCTTGCGCTTAGGGTAGCTCTTAGTGTGGCGATCACCACCGTATTTTTCTTCAATGTCGAGCACTTTGTTCCATCTATGGTTGAACGTATCCTGCTCAACCTTAAGCCTTTGCTTCTGCTTCTTCAGGCTCCTCACGGTGGCGATAAGCCTTCTATGGAGGTTCTCTTGTTCCAACTGCCTTTCCGGGATGATGAGTGCATCGTCGCCCGGACTGTTCTCCTCTCCGGAGACAGGTTTATGAGTTTTATCTTCGCCGTCGCTATGATCGGACAGCGGCCCTGGACTATGTTCGTCGTCCCCTGGCTCATCCTGCTCCATCGCTGGGTCCATGGGGTCATCGTTTCCTTTGGGGTTGACAGGGGTATTATTCCTTCTTGCGCTGTTATTGCTATTTTTACTGTGGCGGGATTTAGAGCGGCGTCGTCGTCGGTGCTTTGGTTGCTTCTCGAGAGGATTATCCTCCGTTGCATCCTTCTGTTCCTCGCCGTTGTTTAATTTTCGTGTGTCCACCATGTATATGTCGTATGATGATCGTGGTTGTCCAACGCCCTATGGGCGGTGGTTCCTGTTCCTCTCCAGCATCGTCGTCCAGACCGTCGATGTCTTCGGAGTCGAAATCAAGCATGTCGGTTAATTCATCGGCAGTGGCTATTAAGTGGGTGGTGGTTGGGGAACGAATTTCTTCATCGTCCGCCTCCCACTCAAGCTGGACATAGTTCGGCCGAGAGTCTTCTGACAGGGAGAGAGACTTCAACGAATTTAGCACGTCGCCCAAGGGTGAGTACTGAAAGATATCCGCGGAGGTAAACTCCATGATCGGTGCCCGGTCAGATTCGATAGGCACGGATGCACGCGGTTCGGAGCCTATGGCCGGAGACGAGTCCGAGGGTCCGATTACACAGGCCTCATTAGGGGCGAAGTCTGTGTTCGGCTCTATCGCCGCTGAGTGTGTGGCCTCCGTGGTGGGGTCTATCCACCCATCCTCGTATGGCGCGATCTGTTCCAGATCTAAGGGCAGGGCAGGTGTAGGTGCGTTCTCCTGAACACCGTCCGATGGCAGATCTAAGTGATGCTCATCGTGACTGTACGGCGTACCTGTCAGGGGCTCGAATCCGTCGAAGATCAAGTCTCCGCGGATGTCGGCAGTGTAGTTCAAGTTTCCAAACCTGACCAGATGGCTAGGGGCGTAGCTGTCGATCTGCTCCAGATGGCCAAGCGAGTTGGCCCGCAGTGCGAAGCCGCCGAATATGAAGATCTGTCCGGGGAGGAAAACCTCACCCTGCACTAGTGCAGAACCGACGTTTAGTGCCGGTTCGTAATGGCCTTTAGTGTTGGTTCGCCAACCGGCACTAAAGAGTGGGGACTAAAGGTCCCCCCCCTTTAGTACTGGTTCATCACGAACCGGCGCTGAAGTGCCACCACGTGGCACGGGCCGTGCCCGGGTGCGTGTAGGACGTTAGTACCGGTTGGTAACACCAACCGGTACTAAATGTTTGGGTGTTTTTTTAATTTTTCCTTTAGTTTTTTGTTTTCAATTTAATTTAGTGATTGTTTTACATTATAATGAGTTGTTAAATCATTAGGTGAAAGTACTGCGGATTAGTTTCGACTGGATGCATTGGATCTAGCTACTAGCTAAGTGATCAAGTATATGCCATATCCATATTATACTTGATCACCTAATTAGGTGATCAAGTATAATATATATGGATATGGCATATACTTGATAACTTAGGTAGGATCCATCCAGCTGAAACTAATCTGCGGTTTCTTTCATTAAATGATATAATAACTCGTCATCATCACCATATTAATATAAAAACTCTTGCATCATATCATCAACATGAGTATATATACTCTAGCTAGCTAGCTAAAAATCATCGTAGTCGTCATTATCACTATTTAATCATCATAGTCATTACCGCTATCTAATCACCACCAACACTAGCTTAAAGAAGAAACATTCACTTGTACCAGAAGCAAAAATATCATCAAGTTCAACATGATTGTCATGATATTATAAGCGTTCATAACACCACAAAAGCAAATCACTCTTTGAGATTAAGTTCAGAACGAAGAACACGGACATGAAAGGACAAGTACTAAGAGCATGAACTAGCTAAATCACTCATACTGCTCTCTCTCAGGTAAAATAGCATATAACATGTATAGCTCCTGATTCATCATACTGGAGCATGCAGATGAACCTGTCTCCTAATCGTGGGCTGCGCTTCTCATTGCTGCCCCCTAGTACTTCTCTGCGATCGTTAACAATTTTCCTCCAATCTTTCACTATTAAGCATTCATCGCTTCTAGAAATCCTGAATGCACTCATGTGCAATGTAGGATATCTTGGCCGTAAGCTAACAATTGACATGCGACCTTTAGTCTCGATCCCCTGAGTCACAACTGTCATCGGGAGTCCCTGTTGAAGAACATCGTATAGTACTTAATTAATATACTTAGCAATGAAAGTTTACGAAAACAATTATGTATGCAAAAGATGCAGTGAGGACAAATAGTAAAAATCTTACCATCATTCCTAAATAGATGTGACCGTAGTTCAATACGATCTCTATTGGTCCCACGTTTTGAGAAATAACATTTCTAAGTGCAGGAAGAAAATTTCCCTTGACAATATGAAGATCCTCAAGCCATGAAACGTAATGACTTATCTCCTCGCAGTTTAGTTCAGCTCCGGGATAGTAGTAGGTCCTGTCTACCAAGCGCCGGACATGTTTGCTTGAATGGAAATAAGCTATCAATAGAAATTAGTTGTCAATTATTTTTGAATAAGTAATATCAAAGACAAAAATATAGTTGAGAAGAACTCACATAATGGTAGAACTGGAGGCGTCTCCACATCGACCCATATGTCTCTATTACCTTCAATATCATCTTCCGGACGAATATCAAAGGTGATAACCATATCAGGCTCAAATGCATAAGCCTTGCATAGTGCTTGCCAAGTTTTGCATTCAAAATAGGTGTACATGTTTGCATTGTATACTTTGACGTTGAAAGTATAACCATGCTCAGTTTTCAAGTAAACTCTCTTTACCTCCATAGTTTCCATAGCATTGAAACCTATCTTATCCAAGACAAAAATTCTTGCATGGTAGGGGATGCGCTAGTAGAATAGTGAAAATTAAAAATTATAAGTCAGGCAAATGAAGCATATATAAGTCATGCTTAATTACGAAAACAGACTTGTCGTTGTGACTTGTTGTATCGAATTCGAAGGTCTCATCCAGCTTGATGCTGAATCGCCTATCATCAACAAGGAAATTTCTGTCGCACAGGCCGCGCTGGTCTTCACAGTATTGACACATAATGAAATCTTTTTCGTCGTCAGACGACATTTCCTATTTTCATATAGGCGAAACATAAACACTTACTAATTCAATTAATTCAACTACTTCTATTAATTCAACTAGTTTTGTTAATTCAACTAATTCAACTAAGCATTTACTAAAAATAAACTTGTTCTATTAATTTTCTTACTAAAAATAAACTAGTTTTATTAAAATCTCATATACCTAAATTTTAACTAGTTCAAATAATCTCATATACCTAAATTTTCTTACTAAAAATAAACTAGCTCTATTAATTCAACCAGTTCAACTAAGCATTTACTAAAAATAAACTAGTTATATTAATTCAACTAGTTCAAATAATCTCATATATCTAAATTTTCTTACTAAAAATAAACTAGTTATATTAATTCAACTAGTTCAAATAATCTCATATACCTAATTTTTTTTACTAAAAATAAACTAGTTCTATTAATTCAACTAGTTCAACTAAGCATTTACTAAAAATAAACTAGTTCTATTAATTCAACTAGTTCAAATAATCTCATATACCTAAATTTTCTTACTAAAAATAAACTAGTTCTATTAATTCAACTAGTTCAAATAATCTCATATACCTAAATTTTCTTACTAAAAATAAACTAGTTCTATTAATTCAACTAGTTCAACTAAACATTTACTAAAAATAAACTACTTATATTAATTCAACTAGTTCAAATAATCTCATATACCTAAATTTTCTTACTAAAAATAAACTAGTTCTAATTCATCTAATATTAACATTCTAACATTCTAAAAATAAACTAGTTATATTAATTAATTCATCTAAACAATAGAAAACAGAAAATAAGTAAAAAAATATGTGTGTGTGTATAGTACTGTGTGTGTGTATGTGTGTACGTACATGTGTGTGTAGTGTGTGTGTGTGTGTAGTGTGTGTGTGTGTGTGTGTATGTGTGTGTATGTGTGTGTGTGTGTGGGTACGATCGAGCGGGCGTACGGGCGGCGGGGGCGGCGACGACGGGCGGCGAGGGCGGCGACGAAGACGGAGGCGCGGGCGGCGACGACGGGGACGGTGACGACGGGCGGTGGGGGCGGCGATGGCGGCATGGACGGCAACGACGTCCGGCGAGGGCGGCGATCGAGGGCGGCGGGGGCGACGGCGCGGCGGCGTCGGCAATAGATGTTGCGCAAGAGAAGTGTAGAGAAGAAGTGTCGATGAAACTGATTATTCGTAAGTGCCATATATATAGGAGCGGCCTTTAGTACCAGTTGTTGGCCCCAACCGATACTAAAGGACAACCCATTAGTACCGGTTGGAGCCACCAACCGGTACTAATGGTTGTGCCCTGCCACCCGTGGTGCACTATGTTTAGTCCCACCTCACCGAGCGAAGGGCAGCCACACTAGTTTATAAACCCAGCCGCGGCTGCTGTTTCGAACTCCTCTATATAGCAGGCTTCTGGGCCTAACTAGGGCGCGCTGCCTAGTGAGCCTGCCGGCCCTTCTGGGCCTGAATTTGCAGACCCTAGGTCTGGCAAGCCCATCGGGCAGCGCCCCAACTCTTTTTTATATATTTTTTTATTTTATGCATTACTTATTTTGAGTAATTTTTTATATCGTTTTTCCTTTTCTGCTTTATTTTTTTCTTCTATTTATTTCTGAGTAGTTTTTTTGCTGTATTTAATTTCTTTGTGAATATTTTTGCTTTATATAGTTTTTTTCTTTTCTGCATTATTTATTTTCTTCTATTTATTTTTGAGTAATTTTTTATATAGTTTTTTCTTTTCTGCTTTATTTTTTCTTCTGTTTATTACTGAGTAGTTTTCTTTGCTGTATTTAGTTTCTTTGTGAATATTTTTGCTTTATATACTTTTTTTCTGCATTATTTATTTTCTTCTATTTATTTATGAGTAGTTTTCTTTGCTGTATTTAGTTTCTTTGTGAAATGTTTGCTTTATATAGTTTTTTCTTTTTTGCATTATTTATTTTCTTCTATTTATTTTGGAGTAATTTTTTATATAGTTTTTTTTCTTTTCTGCTTTATTTCTTAGTTGTTTATTTTGCTGTGATTTTCAATTTCAGGGTCGTTTAGCTCTGATCTAAACAAATCGGTTACTGAAAAATGGCAAATGATGTCAGAACGTGTTGGAAATTGATGACGTCGCGGGGGATTGAGGGGGAGACCGAGTGAGTGGAGAGACTGGGGGAGGGCGTAAACATGTAAAAATATACATCAAAAATACATTGATTATCAATGATATTTTTGTGTACAATCTGAATTATCAATATGAGTCCTCAACGGTTTAGAAACCGGTGAAGACTCATATTGAGTCCACAAATTATACACATAGAGTTCAATGAGGACCAAATTCTTGTGATAGTTTGAGAAGTAACATATTTAAATTGTGCATCCGAACGCAGAAAAAATACATTGATCAGTACCGCCTTTCAGCCAAAACGCGCTACTGCTACAGAGAAGTTCATAAAAAAACATTGATCATCAATGATCTTTTTGTATAGAATCTAATTGGTCAATAGGAATCTACCACCGATTTAAGAACTGGCGAAGACTCCTATTGCAGCCACAGATCCTACACATAGAGTTCAGTGAAGACTAAATGCTTGTGATAGTTTGAGAAGTAACATATTTAAGGTGGTCAAAATCTTGCTAGGGGAGCGAGGTGGGACTAAAAATACCCCTACCACAACCTCTTTACTACCGGTTCGTGGCACGAACCAGTACTAAAGATGTTGCTGCCCGGCTAGCACCTTTAGTACCGGTTCGTGGCACGAACCGGTACTAAATATTTGCATTGAACTGGTACTAAAGATCTCCTCCCGCCTAGTCATTTGAACCGGCACTAATGGACACATTAGTGCTGGCTCATATGCAATCCGGTACTAATATGTCTCAGATTTGACCCTTTTTCTACTAGTGCTAGATTGTGTCATTGTAGATGATTGAAGGAGCCATCAAGCCTTATCGTGACGACACAGTGGAACTCTCAATGAAAGCACCAATGTCGGTGTCAAAACCGGCGGATCTCGGGTAGGGGGTCCTGAACTGTGTGTCTAAGGCTAATGGTAACAGGAGGCGGGGGACACAATGTTTACCCAGGTTCGGGCCCTCTCGATGGAGGTAATACCCTACTTCCTGCTTGATTGATCTTGATGATATGAGTATTACAAGAGTTGATCTACCACGAGATCCTAGAGGCTAAACCCTAGAAGCTAGCCTATGATTATGATTGTTCGCCTATGGACTAAACCCTCCGGTTTATATAGACACCGGAGGGGGCTAGGGTTACACAGAGTCCGTTACAGAGAAGGAGATCTACATATCTGAATTGCCAAGTTTTCCTTCCACGCAAAGGAGAGCCCCACCCGGACACGGGACGAAGTCTTCAATCTTGTATCTTCATAGTCCAACAGTCCGGCATAAGTACACAGTCCAGCTCTCCAAGGACCCCCTAATCCAGGACTCCCTCACCTCCGCATCTGCAAAGATCACCCACTCCACCTCCACGAGCTCCTGGTGCTGCCGGCGGAGCTCTTACATGTAGGCCTTGAGGTGCTCCTCCCACGCCATAGCCGAGCTCACCACCCTGGATCCAGCGGAACGAAGTCGGCCGGATGTGTGCCAAAAGGGAAATTTATCATAGCCGCCGCGTCGTGGTAGCGGACCTGCCAGCGGTCGTACTCCATGGCCACGAGCTCGGCCGTGTGGATACCGAGCCACCGGTGGGTGTGGGTCTCCTGATCCATAATCTCGGCGATCCACATCCCCCGCCGCCACTGCCGGACCCCGAGGTAGGACCTCGTCGGTGGCCGGGCCTCAGGGAGGACGAGGAAGTCCATGAACCGGCGTAGGGGCACGGCGGCGGGTGGATTGGGAGACCGACGACGGCGGATCGATAAAGAGCCCACGGAGGACGATGGGGACACCTCGGCGGCCACCTCTCCCACGTCGGGCAAAGAGTTCACGATAAACCTCTTTTTTGCCATTGGCTCGTCGAGCTCCCCGGCACACAAGCAGACGTTGAGGATGGAGGCGGCGACAGGGGCGGCAGCGATGGCAGCGACCTACCGATTGTTTCGAGCGAGGGAGGGGTGGTGTGTGCCTATGTGAGCGGAGTTTTTGGGGACTGTGTGGTGTGTGTGGAGGGGGGGGGCAAGGTGGTGTCTGAGGAAATTCTGCGGCAACTGAAAGTTTTACTAGGCGGGAGTAAATGCCGAGCTACTAAAAATTTGGATCAAGGGCGAGCAGATATTTTTGAGATTGCGAGGGATGCAGAGGCGGGAGTAAAATGCTAGGGCAACTAAAAATTTGAATCAAGGGCGAGCAGATATTTTTGAGATTGCGAGGGATGCAGAGGCGGGAGTACCAAGGTAGGGCTACTAAACATTTAAATCAAGGGCGAGCAGATATTTTTGAGATTGCGAGGGATGTAGAGGCAGGAGTAAAATGGCGGGGCTAGTGAAAATTTGAATCAAGGGATTGAAGCAGAGCGGGGGGGGGGGAGTAACATGCATTGCACACGGTCCGCACATACTAATCTTGTGCTATCAAACAGTAAAACCTTACAGGCGGTAGATATTTTTGAGATTACAAGGCAGTAGGTATTTTCGAGACCGGGACGAAAGCCTTATTGAGCCCAATCTACTGTGCTGATGTGAGTGACTGCAGAGCACGAGCGTGGCGCACGGTTACTCTGACCGAACCATGTCTGTTGCGTACCCAATCGTAGATGATTTCTACATCCAACTCGTGTCTTGTTTATAAACTTGGCAAAAATAATAACGCGGGAGAGTGTCAGAACATGAACACACTTGCATGTCGACAAAATATATGTATGAAAAGGGTGGTTTGATGTTCAAATACCCAATGTGCAACTTTGATGTGGCACCTGTCACACAAAAGCAAAGTATTACTAGTCAGCCACCCCCTAAGAACCTCACTTCGTGTCGGCGGTAAGGGAATCCTAGCCACAAATGCATGCCCCCAAATAGCTAGGTTTGAAATATAACACTATCGTAACACAAAACCTATAGGATTCCATCATATATATATGGTTGATAACCCACAAGTATAGGGGATCGCAACAGCTTTCGAGGGTAGAGTATTCAACCCAAATTTATTGATTTGACACAAGGGGAGCCAAAGAATATTCTTAAGTATTAGCAGTTGAGTTGTCAATTCAACCACACCTGGATAACTTAGTATCTACAACAAAGTATTTAGTAGCAAAGTAGTATGATGGTAATGGTACCAGTGGCAAAAGTAAAGATAGCAGTTTTGTAGTAGTTGTAACAGTAGCAACGGAAAAGTAAACAAGCAAAGCACAATATGTGAAAAGCTCGTAGGCATCGGATCAGTGATGGATAATTATGTCAGATGTGATTCCTCATGTAATAGCTATAACATAGGGTGACACAGAACTAGCTCCAGTTCATCAATATAATGTAGGCATGTATTCCGAATATAGTCATACGTGCTTATGGAAAAGAACTTGCATGACATCTTTTGTCCTACCCTCCCATGGCAGTGGGGTCCTAGTGGAAACTAAGGGATATTAAGGCCTCCTTTTAATAGAGTACCGGACCAAAGCATTAACACATAGTGAATACATGAACTTCTCAAGCTACGGTCATCACCGAGAAGTATCCCGATTATTGTCACTTCGGGGTTGTCGGATCATAACACATAATAGGTGACTATAGAATTGCAAGATAGGATCAAGAACTCACATATATTCATGAAAACATAATAGATTCAGATCTGAAATCATGGCACTCGGGCCCTAGTGACAAGCATTAAGCATAGCAAAGTCATAGCAACATCAATCTCAGAACATAGTGGATACTAGGGATCAAAACCCTAACAAAACTAACTTGATTACATGGTAAATCACATCCAACCCATCACCCTCCAGCAAGCCTACGATGGAATTACTCATGCACGGCAGTGAGCATCATGCAATTGGTGATAGAGGATGGTTGATGATGACGACGGCGATGAATCCCCCTCTCCAGAGCCCTGAATGGACTCCAGATCAGCCCTCTTGAGAGAGATTAGGGCTTGGCGGTGGCTCCGTATTGTAAAACGCGATGAAACTTTCTCTCTGATTTTTTCTCCACGAAACGGAATATATGGAGTTGGAGTTGAGGTCGGTGGAGCATCAGGGAGCCCATGAGACACGGGGCGCGCCCAGGGGGAGGGCACGCCCCCACCCTCGTGGACAGGGTGTGGGCCCCCTGGCCTTGATTCTTTCGCAAGTATTTTTTATATTTTCCAAAAGTTATCTCCATGGATTTTCAGGTTATTCTGAGAACTTCTGTTTTCTGCACAATAAACAACACCATGGCAGTTCTACTGAAAACAACGTCAGTCCATGTTAGTTTTATTCAATCATGCAAGTTAGAGTCCAAAACAAGGGCAAAAGTGTTTCGAAAAGTAGATACGTTGGAGACGTATCAACTCCCCCAAGCTTAAACCTTTGCTTGTCCTCAAGCAATTTAGTTGATAAACTGAAAGTGATAAAGAAAAACTTTTGCAAACTCTGTTAGCTCTTGTTGTTGTAAATATGTAAAGCCAGCATTCAAGTTTTCAGCAAAGATTATAAACTTACCATATTCACAATAACATTTAGGTCTCATATTTACTCATGTCAATAGCATAATCAGCTAGCGAGCAATAATAATAAAACTCGGATGACAACACTTTCTCGAAACAATCACAATATGATATAACAAGAGGGTATCTCGCTAGCCCTTTCTGAGACAGCAAAACATAAATGCAGAGCACCTTTAAAGATCAAGGACTGACTAAACATTGTAATTCATGGTAAAAGAGATCCAGTCAAGTCATACCCAATATAAACTAATAGTAAAGAATGAAAATGACAGTGTGCTCTCTAGCGGGTGCTTTTTAATAAAAAGGTGATGACTCAACATAAAAGTAAATAGATAGGCCCTTCGCAAAGGGAAGCAGGGATTTGTAGAGGTGCCAGAACTAGATTTTAAAATAGAGATGAATAACATTTTGAGCGGCATACTTTCACTGTCAACACAATAACTATGAGATGGCGATATCTTCCATGCTACATACATTATAGGCGGTTCCAAAACAGAATGGTAAAAGTTTATACTCCCCACCACCAACAAGCATCAATCCATGGCTTGCTCGAAACAATGAGTGCCTCCAACTAAAAACAGCCCTGGGGGAGTTTTGTTTAATTATTTTGATTTGGTTTGATCTTTTTGATCAAGGGACTGGGCATCCCGATTACGAGCCATTTTCTTGTGAATGAGGAGCGGAGTCCACTCCTCTTGAGAATAACCCACCTAGCATGAAAGATACAGACAGCCCTAGTTGAAACATGAGCTGCTTGAGCATACAGAACATAATTTATTTGAAGGTTTGGAGTTTGGCACATACAAATTTACTTGGAACGGCAGGTAGATACCGCATATAGGAAGGTATGGTGGACTCATATGGAATAACTTTGGGGTTTATGAAATTTGGATGCACAAGCAGTATTCCCGCTTAGTACAGGTGAAGACTAGCAAACGACTCGGAAGCAACCAACTAAGAGAGCGACAACAGTCATTAACATGCATTAAAATTAAAATACATTAAGTACAAGCATGAGTAGGATATAATCCACCATGAACAAAATATCATGAAGGCTATGTTGATTTGTTTTAGCTACATGCATGAACATGTGCCAAGTCGAGTCACTCAATTCATTCAAAGGAGGATACCATCCCATCATACCACATCATAATCATTTTAATAGCATGTTGGTATGCAAGGTAACCATTATAACTCATAGCTAATTAAGCATGGCATAAGAAACTATAATCTCTAAGTGTTGTTGCAAATATGTTTACTTCATAATAGGTTGAATTAGGAACGATGAACTCATCGCATTTACAAAAACAAGAGAGGTCCAGTTCATACTAGCTTCTCTCATCTCAATCAGTCCATCATATATCGTCATTGTTGCCTTTCACTTGCACGACCGAACGATGTGTATAATAATAATAGTGCACGTGCATTGGACTAAGCTGGAATCTACAAGCATTCAATTCAAGAGAGAAGACAAAGTAATATGGGCTAAGTTGAATCAACAATCATGCATATGAGAGCCACTAAACATTTTCATTATGGTCTTCTACTCTTGACCCGCAAAGGAAAGAAAAGAAATAAAACTATTTACACGGGAAAGCTCCCAACAAGCAAAAAAGAAGAACGAGAAATCTTTTTGGGTTTTCATTTTAATTACTACTACAAGCATGGAAATTAAACTAACTAATTTTTTTGGTTTTTCTTAAGGTTTATCAAACACACAAGAAGAAAACTAGAAAAAGAAATTAAATTAGCATGGATAATACAATGAAAGAGTATGAGCACCGACGACTAGAATAGTGTGTGAACATGAGTGTAAAGTCGGTGAGTAATACGTACTCCCCCAAGCTTAGGCTTTTGGCCTAAGTTGGTCTAATGCCAAGGATAGCCTGGCTGATATCCGAAGTTATAACTAGGGCATACTGAGATGCAGCAGCAAATGCATCCTTAGCTGCGGCATGTTGGCGAGCCGCCTCCGCTCTCCCCTCGTGTTCAGCTGCCTCCTCCCTGGTAACAACATATCTTTGTTTTGCCTGGTAATCAAAAAGGGAAGGGGCAGGGAGAATAACATGGACAGAGCTACGTCTGTCAAAGATCAGTCAATACTGGAGGAATTGTTCATTCCTCAAAAGAAAACGATGTTTGACCATCGTGTCATAATCTAAATAAGCAGGACGCAACTCCATATCCTCCTCTCGTGGGGCTATACCAAGATAATTAGCAACACGGGTCGCATAAATCCCTCCAAATCTCCAGATATACCATTATTATGTAATCTACGTGCAACTATTGCCCCCAAGTTGTAATCTTTATTACCTAACACAGCACTCTTGAGGACACAAAGATCAGAGACACACATGTGACACGCTTCATCTTTACAGTTAATGCATCTAGCAATGAAGAGAGCAAAATAATGTATAGCAGGAAAATGAATGACCCCTCTGGTAGCTTGTGCTATATCCCTAGATTCTCCACAGTAATACTAGCAAGAAAGTCTTTATATTCAGATCTGTGGGGTTCATGAACATTGCCCCACTGCGGGAGTTTACAAGCAGTTGTAAAATCTTCTAAGTCCATGGTATAAGATTGATAAAAAATATCAAACAGGACACTCTGAGAATTACGCAAAGATGTATATCTAAAAATTCTCACAAATGAATCAGTCAATTGGTAGTACTGAGGACACTTATCTTGTATGAAGTCCTCAAGATCGGCATTATGCACATATGCGTCAAATTCATCCTTGATGCCTGCATTGTCCATAAACTCGTCTGATGGCCACTCACAAGCTCGCACTTCGGCATCTCTTGGTGGTTCATTGTCTTGCTCACGCATAGTACACCTAGGTCCTCTCTTTGTTGAGTAACCACCTTGGTACATTCTCCTAGACATATTTCTTTCTCTGAAAAATTTCTGATATTTTTAGTAACTTCAAAATAAAAGTGAATAAAACTAAACAAGATTGGTAGCAACTACTCCTACAAGTGCCTAGAGCCTACATCATGCATTAGAATTACTTGGGACCTCATAAATTTAACATGCAAGCTCAAGAACAGGGTCACCTATGCAGCAAAAATTTGCAAAGAATAAAGCACTAGAACAAAAACTAAATGGATCAATGGAGGAGTCACATACCAAGCAACAATCTCCCAAAGCAGTTTTGTGAATGGAGCTTTGAGCAAGGAGATCGAAAATCATAGCAAAATGAGCTAGAACTCGTGCTTGAGCTGGATGGGAATTATTTTTGGGAAGAAGATGGAGTGTGTGGGTGCAGGAATAAGTGGAGGGGGCCACCATGGGCCCATGAGACAGGGGCGCACCCAGGGGGTGTGGGCGCGCCCTTCACCCTCGTGGCCAGGTGCTTGCCCCCTGCAGTGTTTTCAATGCCTAAAATCCTCAAATATTCCATAAAATATCATACTAAATTTGCAGGGCATTTGGAGCACTTTTATTTTTGGGATATTTTTTGTTGCACTGATAATTCAGAAAACAGACAGATAATACTATTTTTGCTTTATTTATTCTAAATAACAGAAAGTAAAAGGAGGGTACAAAAGGTTGTGCCTTCTAGTTTCATCCATCTCATGATCATCAAAATGAATCCACTAACAAGGTTGATCAAGTCTTGTTAACAAACTCATTCCTAATAACACGGAACCGGAGAAAGTTCGAATAACACTAGGTTACCTCAATGGAGATATGAACATCCCCAAATAAGAATATCATACTTTTTCTTGACAGTGGGAAGAGGAAATTCAAAACCTCCAACAATGATAGTTGGAACTTTTCCAATAGAATTGATGGTATGAACTTGAGGCTGTTTCCTCTGAAAGTGTACCGTATGCTCATTACTATTAACATGAAAAGTGACATTGCCTTTGTTGCAATCAATAACAGCCCCTGCAGTATTAAAAAGGGTCTACCAAGGATAATGGACATACTATCGTCCTCGGGAATATCAAGAATAACAAAGTCCGTTAAGATAGTGACATTTGCAACCACAATAGGCACATCCTCACAAATACCAACAGGTATGGCAGTTGATTTATCAGCCATTTCCAAAGATATTTCAGTAGGTGTCAACTTATTCAATTCAAGTCTATGATATAAAGAGAGAGGCATAACACTAACACCGGCTCCAAGATCACATAAAGCAGTTTTAACATAGTTTCTTTTAATGGAGCATGGTATAGTTGGTACCCCTGGATCACCAAGTTTCTTTGGTATTCCACCTTTAAAAGTATAATTAGCAAGCATGGTGGAAATTTCAGCTTCCAGTATCTTTCTTTTATTTGTAGTGATATCCTTCATATACTTAGCATAAGGATTTGATTTAAGCATATCAGTTAAGCGCATACGTAAGAAGATAGGTCTAATCATTTCAGCAAAGCGCTCAAAATCCTCATCATCCTTTGTCTTGGATGGTATAGGTGGGAAGGGCATGGGTTTCTGAACCCATGGTTCTCTTTCTTTACCGTGCTTCCTAGCAAAAAAGTCTCTTTTATCATAACGTTGATTCTTTGATTGTGGGTTATCAAGATCAATAGCAGGTTCAATCTCTACATCATTGTTATTGCTAGGTTGAGCATCAACATGAACATTATCATTAACATTATCACCAGGTTCATGTTCATCACCTGATTGTGTTTCAGCATCAGAAATAGAAATATCATTGGGATTCTCAGGTGTGTCTACAACAGGTTCACTAGGAGCATGCAAAGTCCTATCATTTTTCTTTTTCTTCTCTTTAGAAGAACTAGGTGCCTCTAAATTATTTCTCTGAGAATCCTGCTCGATTCTCTTAGGGTGACCTTCAGGATACAAAGGTTCCTGAGTCATTCTACCAGTTCTAGTAGCCACTCTAACAGCAAAGTCATGTTTATTATTTAATTCATCGAGAAAATCACTTTGAGCTTTAAGTACCTGCTCAGCTTGAGTGGTAACCATAGAAGCATATTTGCTAATGAGTTTAAGTTCACTAGCCATATAATCACTCAAGTGTCCTATCTCGAAAGCATTATTCTTTAATTCTCTACCAACATAGGCATTAAAACTTTCTTGCCTACCCATAAAGTCATCAAATTCATCTAAGCATGGGCTATGAAATTTAGTAGACGAGATTTCAACTTTATCATGTCTATAGAGAGAATTTACCTTTACTACCTGTGTCGGGTTATCAAGACAATGTGTTTCTTCAACAGGCGGTATATTAAGACCATGTATTTCTTCAATAGGAGGTAAATTCTTAACATCTTCAGCTTTAATACCTTGTTCTTTCATTGATTTCTTTGCCTCTTGCATATCTTCAGGACTGAGAAATAGAACTCTCCCCTTCTTTGGAGTTGGTTTAGGAATAGGCTCAGGAGTAGGCTTAATTGGCTCAGGAATTGGCTCAGGAAGAGTCCAATTATTTTCATCAGTCAACATATTATTCAATAGTAATTCAGCTTGGTCGACTGTTCTTTCCCTGAAAACACAACCAGCAGAACTATCCAAGTAGTCCTTGGAAGCATCAGTTAGTCCATTATAAAAGATATCAAGTATTTCATTTTTATTAAGAGGATGATCAGGAAAAGCATTAAGTAATCGGAGAAGCCTCCCCAAGCTTGTGGGAGACTCTCTTCTTTGATTTGCACAAAATTATATATTTCCTGCAAGGCAGCTTGTTTCTTATGAGGAGGGAAATATTTAGCAGAGAAATAATAAATCATATCCTGGGGACTACGCACACAACCATGATCAAGAGAATTAAACCAAGTTTTAGCATCACCCTTTAATGAGAATGGAAATATCTTAACGATACACTACTAGGAAAAGGCCTACTAGTGGCGCACCAGTTTTGCCTACTAATGGCGCACTACTGGTGCGCCACTAGTACCACGCCACTAGTATTTTTTACTAATGGCGCACCACTGATGCGCCATTAATATACCAGATACTAATGGCGCACCTGTCGTGCGCCATTAGTATGCCTAGAGGTGCGCCATTACTATCTCACTTAGTAATGGTGCAACACATAGGAGTGCGCCATTAGTAACAAACTTTTTTCAATTCTTTTTCAAAATTTTGTTTTTTCAAAAAAATCAATTTTTTTTAATATTTTTTCTTAATCTCTGGTCACTATGGCTTGATCTCGGGTCAATATGCTTAATCTCAGGTCAAATCACACTCCGTGGTCAAACTTCCCAAAAGGTTACCCATCCTCACACTACTCCAGCCCAAGCACGCTTAACTTCAAAGTTCTATCCAACCCCAGCACCAACTCACTTCAAAGGCACTTGTTGATATATCTAGCATATCAATCCTATTAAACCTTGTTGAGTTTAGGACTTTGTTCATGTTCATGAGTGTGATAAAATTTTGAAAAATTATTTCAAACTTCCGTTCATATTACGTATCATATTTTTAAAAACAAATCCTGAAAAAAATCGAAACTAATTTTTTTTCTGTTACTAGTGGCGCACCTAGCAAACGGTGCGCCACTAGTAAGTTTGAAATTTTTTGCCTCCAGATCTTAAAAGCCCCATAACTTTTTTTCTGTTAGGTTTTTGAGGATTTTGAAAATGTTCAAAGGGGTTCAAATTCCAGAGAGATTTTGCAAATAAAGTTGAAATTCACATTTGCAAATTTTCCCAACAACTAGACCACATATGACATGGAAAACTTATTTTCTTTTATTTTTTGACATTTCCATCATTTTCTTTTATTTTTTTAAACTGAAAAGGCGGTCCACAGGGGGGTGCATTCGGTGGAATTTTTGGGCCAAGTTACTAGTAATGGCGCACCACACACACGGTGCGCCATTACTAGGTTTAAAAAAATAAAAAAAGTTTTAAAAAAATTATTATTCTTTACTAATGGCGCACCGTGGGTGTGGTGCGTCATTACTAGTTTTGAAAAAAAAATTGAAACAAATTTTGAAAAAAAAATACTAGTGGCGCACCATGGATGTGGTGCGCCATTACTAGTTTAACTAGTAATGGCCCACTATCCCCTGGTGCATTATTACTAGTTTTGAAAAAAAAGAAAAAAATGTTACTAATGGCTCACCGTGTATGTGGTGTGCCATTAGTATTTGGACACTAATGGTGCACCAACACATGGTGCGCCATTAGTATATAGTAGTGGCGCACCACATGCCTGGTGCGCCATTAGTGTCCATATCATCTATAGCCCTTTTCCTAGTAGTGATATAATAATAGCGAGACTTCTCATCATTAGTAAACAGGGTGGCTATATCATTTAACTTGGTAAGATGTGCCACAACAGTTTTAGATTCATAGCCATAAAAAGTATCAGATTCAACTAAAGTAATTATCACAGGATCAACAGAGAATTCATAATCCTTATCAGTAACACAGATAGGTGAAGTAGCAAAAGCGGGGTCGTGTTTCATTCTAGCATTAAGAGATTGCTGCTTCCATTTAGCTAATAGCTTATTAAGATCGTATCTATCCTTACAAGCAAAAATAGCTCTAGCAACTTCTTCATCCATAACATAACCCTCAGGAACAACAGGCTATTCATAATCAGGGGGAGAAATTTCATCATAACTATCATCAATAATATCATCATTAATAATTTCATTATCTCTAACCCTAGCATGTTATTCATCAAGAAATTCACCTAATGGCAAAGTGGTATCACACACAGAAGTAGTTTCATCATAAGTATCATGCATAGCAGAAGTGGAATCATCAAAAACATGCGACATATCAGAATTCATAGTAGTAGCAGGTTTAGGTGTCGCAAGCTAGATGGCAGTTCCTTACCTCCCCTCGTAGTTGAGGGAAAAATCTTGGTTCTTTCATCTTTCAAGTTCCTCATAGTGATCAACAGATATAAATCCCAAGTGACTCAAAGAATAGATCTATGCTCCCCGACAACGGCGCCAGAAATTAGTCTTGATAACCCACAAGTATAGGGGATCGCAACACCTTTCGAGGGTAGAGTATTCAACCCAAATTTATTGATTCGGCAAAAGGGGAGCCAAAGAATGTTCTTAAGTACTAGCAATTCAGTTGTCAATTCAACCACACCTGGATAACTTAGTATCTGCAGCAAAGTATTTAGTAGCAAAGTAGTATGATAGTAATGGTAACAGTGGCAAAAGTAAAGATAACAGTTTTGTACTAGTTGTAACAGTAGCAATGGAAAAGTAAATAAGCAAAGCACAATACGTGAAAAGCTCGTAGGCATTGGATCAGTGATGGATAATTATGTCGGACGCGATTCCTCAAGTAATAGCTATAACATAGGGTGACACAGAACTAGCTCCAGTTCATCAATGTAATGTAGGCATGTATTCTGAATATAGTCATACATGCTTATGGAAAAGAACTTGCATGACATCTTTTGTCCTACCCTCCCGTGGCAGCGGGGTCCTAGTGGAAACTAAGGGAAATTAAGGCCTCCTTTTAATAGAGTACCGGACCAAAGCATTAACACATAGTGAATACATGAACTCCTCAAACTAGCGTCATCACCGAGAGGTATCCCGATTATTGTCACTTCAGGGTTGTCGGATCATAACACATAATAGGTGACTATAGACTTGCAAGATAGGATCAAGAACTCACATATATTCATGAAAACATAATAGGCTCAGATCTGAAATCATGGCACTCGGGCCCTAGTGACAAGCATTAAGCATAGCAAAGTCATAGCAACATCAATCTCAGAACATAGTGGATACAAGGGATCAAAACCCTAACAAAACTAACTTGATTACATGGTAAATCACATCCAACCCATCACCCTCCAGCAAGCCTACGATGGAATTACTCATGCATGGCGGTGAGCATCATGAAATTGGTGATGGAGGATGGTTGATGATGACGACAGCGACGAATCCCCCTCTCCGGAGCCCCTAATAGACTCCAGATCAGCCCTCCCAAGAGAGATTAGGGCTTGGTGGCGGCTCCGTATCGTAAAACGCGATGAAACTTTCTCTCCAATTTTTTTCTCCGCGAAACGGTATATATGGAGTTGGAGTTGAGGTCCGTGGATCATCAGGGGGCCCACGAGACAGGGGGTGCGCCCAAGGGGGAGGGCGCGCCCCCACCCTCGTGGACAGGGTGTGGCCCCCCTGGCCTTGATTCTTTTGCCAGTATTTTTTATATTTTCCAAAAGTTATCTCCGTGGATTTTCAGGTTATTCCAAGAACTTTTGTTTTCTGCACAATAAAGAACACCATGGCAGTTCTGCTGAAAACAGCGTCAGTCCGGGTTAGTTTCATTCAAATCATGCAAGTTAGATTCCAAAACAAGGGCAAAAGTGTGTGGAAAAGTAGATACGTTGGAGACGTATCAATGGTCAAACTTGCCCTTTCGCTTCCCAACAAAGGTGGACCGTGTGCCGACCCACAAATGTGAGCTTGTGGCGTGAGATGGGTGAGACCACATAAGAACCACATGCGGGTGGCCCTACTATATGTATGAAAAGGGTGTGGTGTGATATTTAACTACCATTCACAACTTTGATGTGGCACGTGTGCCTCGCAAATTAACCGGACTTTCCCAACCCCACGGAGGTTGTAGGTAGTGAGAAGTACCCCCACACACACACACACACACACGCCAGGTGTCAGGACCCCGATCCTAAGTCACACTGATCTAGCATGTACACATCATATCACTTTGCGGCCTCACGCACGGTATTCCCACGGGTGCCACCTTACCTGGCCCGGGACCGTTTGCGCCTTATGGCTCACGTATATGATAGTGTTGCTAGCATCCATATGACAAAGAACCCGGGCCGACATGACTAGTCGTAAACCCAAAGTGGCACTAACTTGCAGGAACAGGCATACATGACCCAACAACGAACGTGTCGGTCATAGACGTAAGAACCCTAGTCGTAGCAAGCTACAAGGACTTAAAGGAACAACGCGTGACATTTCCCCGAAGTTACAGACACAGGAAAGAACAAGGACACATGCCGGACAGCCTAAGTGTTCCGGAGCAGTAGCAAGCTACCATGGCTCAGTGGAAGCACTAGGAGATATGTCCCCATAAGAGAGCCTACCAAGAATAAACAACTAGGTTGTCGGATGCCATACATACCAAGCATTTCAAATCATACACAATATGCTCGATATGTGCAAATACAACATGGCATCACAACAAAACTCTACAACTCAAAGTATTTATTTAAAAGACTCCGAAGAGTCATACATAGTAAGAATTACAATCATGGGTCACATGACCCAACATAAGAGCATACAAGCAAGGGAAGCATAACATGTTTGAGTACAGACAACTACAAATGAAAAAGGTTGAGAAGCCTGACTATGTACATGACCCTCCCAAGGGTACAAGATCATAGCTGAGGTAATAAGCTAAACATCAAAGTCCACGCGGAACTACTAGTGAGACTGAAGTATGTCTGCAATAACATAAATTAAGCAAACGTGAGTACAAATGTACCCAACAAGACTTACATTAGAACTATCTACTTATGCATCAATATCAACAAAGGGAGTGGTGGAGTTTAACTGCAGCAAGCCAGTTTGACTCGGTGGCTATCATGTACTACGACTGCTAGTAACTCTTTCAAGGTGGCGCACATGAGTCCGCATATTCATCATATCAATACACCGCTATGAATCCGCTCCCGTCTCCCTACGTGAAGGCCATCCATAGCACTCACGCTTATCTTGCGCATTTTAGAGTATCCACTTTCACTTTTCTATGAACTGCACAAGCAACCCAGTAGTCCTTTACCGCTGACGCGGCTATTCGAATAGATGATGTTAACCCTGCAGGGGTGTACTTCTTCACACACACTCTCACCACTTACCGCCATGTACACGTCATGTATCTCGGCAACATTCAAGCGGAAGCTTGGCGAGCGTGTCGGCCATGACCTAACTAACCACACAAGTCCCTAGTACAAGTTTATCGCCTATTCAGGTTCCATCCGCAGGGAGTCCGGTCAAGGTTTCCACTACGGACCCGAACAATGTATGTAGGGTTCCTGAGGCACCAAACAAGCGACTCGGTACACCAGGCCACGTGCCTACCACATCACAGCCCACCCCTAGGGTCAGCGTTGCGCACGGCCTCCAGCATACTACAAACACCAGAAACTACATTGCAACTCCTGGAAAGAGGACAAGGGCGGTTAATAAGTCGAGTGGGTCCAGTGGTTTCGGGCCCAATGTGTGGTAGTAGTTGTTCTTGGATCACAAACACAAAACTCAGCTCCTCAGGACGGTTTCAATGAGACAACCCACCATGTACTCCAACGTGGCCTCTCACCGCTACCTTTACCAAATCGTGTTGACACACTTAGCTCTCAACAATAGAACATGATGACCACATTCCAATTCATCCCTGATGAATCAGACCTGACACCACTCAAATCATAGCAGGCATAACAAGCAAGCATAAATGAGTAGGAACATCATGGCTCAAACAAACCCTACTCATCCTAGTGGGTTTCAACTATTTACTGTGGCAAAGACAGGTCAGGCAAAGGAAAGGGGTTCAACTAACGCAACATGTAACAATTGAAATGTTGTTGTCCTAATGCAGCAAAAAGAGAGCAGGAGCGAGAGTGTGGGTTTGTATCAGAATGAACAAGGGGTTTTTTCTTGCCTAGCACTTCCGAAGATGATATAGCTCTTCATCGGTGTCAGCAAACTCATCATCGGGACAACGTCTACTGAGGGGGAACAACACCGGCAATCAGAGAAGGAACACAATCAATGCAATGCAACACTATGATGCATGAATGTGACATGGCAACATGCTATGATTTGAGCTAATGCAACTAGCAACAATTGAAATGAAGTTGATTTGAACCCAATGTTCAAATTCAAACTCCATATGTGAAATTCAAATGCCATTTATTTGTTTTGTCTAATTCAGCAACTTTAAGTTGTTCCAACATGCATGAAAATGGTACAGATGGAAAGATTGGATTTTTCTAATCATTTTTCATATATAAAATGTTTCATTTGGAGATATAGATTATTTTCTATGATTTTTGTAAGTTTAAAGCATTTTCTAGAATTTCCTGGTTTAAATTAAAACCAGAAAATCATGTACTGCGTCAACATGACAACAACATTACGTCAACAGGTCGGCTTTGGCCGACCAGGTCAAACCTGACTAGTGGGTCCCATCTGTCAGTCTCACATGTAGTTAACTAAGTTAATTAACGCTAACTTAATCCTAACACTAATTAAAGAGGGGCCTGGGCCCACGCGTTAGTGAGCTAGGGGAGGTCAAACCCCTGGCTAACAGGGCAAAACAGGTCGGCGGCTCACCGCCGTTGAGTGCAGAGATGGCGGAGGGCTTCGGGTTTCTCTCTCCAGCGACCAAAAGGACGACGAAGGGGATCTACGTCCTGCTGGGAGTGCGCCGCATCTCACTGTGCAGGTGGGAGGGGCTAGAACGGCCGGAGTCGAGTGTGGTGTCGACCTCGGCGGTGGCCGGAGTTCGGGCTCGACCGAATCCACGCCACGGAGCATAGAAGGAGCAGAAGCTGGTTGATTTGAGCTCCTAGGGACACGTTGAGCACGTTGGCGGGCTCAGACGTGAGCCGCAGTAGTTGTGGCCACGACGGTGAGATGGCCGACGGGCGGAAGCTCATGGCTCTGCCGAATTTGACGGCTACATGATGCAAACAAGGCATGGGATTGAGGGATTCAACATAGGAGCTCACAACAAGGTCGTCGGTGATCTCAGCATGCTCGGGGGCGACTTGGAGACGATGGAACATTGGTGGCGATCTCCGGCAGCAGAGGAGGAAGAAGATGAGGTAGCAGGTGATGCGGGGCGTCTGGTGTCGTGTGGCTCTTTGTAGATGATGAAGACGACGTTGCGGTTCTTCTAGGCGGGTCGACAAGGTGAGGGAGGGCTGGTGGCCGCGGCAACGACGAGCGGCGGCGACGGCAGCGCTCGGACTGCATGCGAGGGAGAGAGAAGGGAGGGCAAGAATGAGCGAGAGAGAGAGGGTTGGTTTCTTGGACACACGTGGCGTCACGGCGGCAGCTAGGCAGGGTGGAGGTGGCGCGCGCGCGGCGAGCACACGCCCTCCTTCCTACTGGGAGGAGGTTGAAGACAGTGCGGCGGCTGGGCTAGGCCAGCTACAGTGTTGGGCCGGCGGGGCCAGACAGGTAAGGTTCCTCTCTCTTCTCTGTTTTTCTCTTCTGCTTCTGTTTTCTATTATTTCCTCTCTGTTTTGATTTAGTTTTAGGACTGAATCATTTTATTATATTCTGAAAATAACTATGGGCACTTACTGAGCTATACCAAGGGCCCTCAAGTGATTCCAGAATATTTGGAGCATTCAAAATATTTATAGAATTTGAATGCCCTGATTCAAATACATTATGATTTAATTCAAAAATCCTGGAATGGCCTAAAAAAATATTCCACATTTTTGGTAGAGGTTTTCACCTTTATCAGAAATCATGAACATTTTCAAAGGGCATTTTGGGTTCATTGAAAATGATTTTATTTGAACCTATTGAATTCATTCGGTGCTAGGGTTTGAATATCCCCAATTCGAATTCATTTGAATTTTAAACATGATGATCAAGCAAAGTCAACAGGAGCTAGGCTAGGGCTGCGATAACTCACACCCAGTAAACAAGAATTCGTCCCGAGATTTAAGACATGAGGTAAGAAGACAGAGGGGACACAAGTTCAACACAATCTTCACGATCCGGGTTGCACTTCATAAGGACATTTATTCCTTGCATCACGTTGATCTTGACATTGTTGCCTTTGAGATCTTCATCCTCGTGATATGACAGAAAGAAACTCTATTGGAAGTGATCTTGTCGAGGATCGAGCTATTCAAGATCAACTCGTGGAATGGGGCATTGAAACATCTCTTGAGCTTAGACACAAAACACACGGCAAGTGGGGTGGAAGGAAACAGATGGCGATGGATCAATCTGGTAGGGAACAATTCCATGCTCGGTCACGACGTAGCAAGGAGATAACTGCCATGATTCCATAACGGGGCACCTTAGGGAATGTGGCTCATAGAAATATTCCCTTAAGTGGCAAAAAGAATTATTTTTGATTCGGAGATCATTGAAATTCTCTATACCAGCCTAAGGCAATTCACAAATGATCATTTAAAGGAGTTCATAATAATGGAATGCTCAAACTAGAATGGATGATGTGGACTACCTTGTTGAAGACAACGTGATGGATGATTTCTACTTATCATCGATAAAGGATAGGGCCTAGGGTAAGCCCACTTTTGAAGATGTTCCTGAATGGCAATTACTGAGAAGGGCAACCCATGGTAAAATGGCACAAAGGCGGGTGCAAGCTAGGATCAAAATGCAAATGCTGGGAATGATTCTAGTAACTGGGGAGAAGCCCAACAGTACAGAGTAATTCCACTATTTGAATGGTTATAGTATAATCGAACAAACTAAGAGCAAATCCCAATTAATGTCGACGATAAGACCTAGCGCTTGCGCGTTCCCTCAAGTACTTGAGCACTTCCATATTCATCAAGGTTTGCCAACATCTGTGCCCAGATCTTGGTGACACCTCGTACTACCATGATGAATATTGGTGGAGGATGCAGATGAAAAGGAAGATAACACCTTCTCAGACTTTACCTTAGCGAGGCCAAGGAAAAAAATCTGGATGATCGATTGAGAGACATTTAGCAGTCCGCTTCTAATGTTCTCCTTGATGTGCTAGCGTAACCCATTTATAGATGTGGTTTGGTATCTAGAACATCAAGTAAAAGGTTAGACTTCGGGAGCACAAGAATCCATAAGGAACAACTAATGGAGTAAATCCTACGAAATCCTTATGGGGAGGTGGCAAACTTCCTCAATTAAGATACTACATCAATAGGTCTTCCGGCTAGGTATGTTAGCCACGACATCCACTTTACCGGGTTACAAAGAAACCAATATTATAGTTCTTGGAAAATGTTCCAACCATCATATATGCCTGAGATTCAGATCTGGCTGGTGTGAGGATATTCTAGACTCATCACGTCTAAACGGAAGGATTGCAACACAAATTGACGAGATGACGTTGCAAGATTCTCGGGAAATGAACTATTATAGTAAGCTCCAAAACATGAGCGGGTTCTGCTGCACACATGTGAACATGTTGTCCCAGAAGAGCATGACGACATAGTAGTATTATAATGAAACACTACCGAGTTCTGATTAGGAACCATCATTGAAATAACGAAGTCTGGTGCATGCCCGTCTGGGCCCTTCGGGAATAGCATTTGAACTTCTTATATTTGAACAAATCAATCAGTGGCTTTGTGTGCTAGGGAATACCTCTGGAATGAAGATGGTTAGTCTATCAAACCACATAATACTTTGCAGACTTGGGATGATTCTAGAGGAAGTAAAAACAAGCTTTCTCAAACTCACGACGGCAACTTGCACCAAATGCACATGAATCAGAGGGAGTCACTTCTTTCATCCAACATATGCTTCACGAATGGAACATGAAGGCATTGCTCACAAAGTGTCCAACACTAGCTGGATGTTCAACATGAATCATGGAGAAGATAAAAATGTTGCTGATGGGCTCAACAACAATTCATCTGGGTTTCCATATAAGTGGAATTCCACAATTATGTGAACAAGGTGATAGCATTGGTCAGACCCAAAAGATATAATGGTGTATGCTCGAGTAAACAACCACGAGTAATACACCATTATGAATAACGTTGCTTCTGATTTGATTTCACGATAGCCCATACTCAAATCAAAGATTGGATAAGTTGATAGGTCTATTAACTGATCACGAGGGTCAATTGATGAAAATACCATCTTTCCTCAACACACATACACGATATCCCTTAAATGAACTAAGTCGGACAAGCTTTCATCTTCCAACTCTCCAAGTTGTTGTTTAGCTTAACCAACTAGCTCAGGGGTATGCAACATAGATTCTTGGAGTGCGGGTAGTTTACATGAAACTAACTTGATCGTGAGCTCAACATAACGGTCAGGGTACAACCTGGTAATACTCCCGAGAAGATATTTGAAAAAATCAAGCTGTCAGGACCTTGATCCTAAGTCACATCGATCTAGCATGTAACACATCATATCACTTTGCGGCCTCACGCACGGTATTCCCACGGGTGCCACCTTACCTGGCCCGGAACCGTTTGCGCCTTTTGTCTCACGTATATGATAGTGTTGCTAGCATACATATGACAGAGAACCCGGGACGACATGACTAGTCATAATCCCAAAGTAAAACTAACTTATAGGGACAGGGATACATGACCCAACAATGAACGTGTCGGTCATCAACGTATGAACCCAAGTCGTAGCAAGCTACAAGGACTTAAAGGAACAACATGTGACATTTCCCCGAAGGGACAGACACATGAACGAACAAGGACACATGTCAGCCAGCCTAAGTGTTCTGGAGCAGTAGCAAGCTACCATGGGTCAGTGGAAGCACTAGGAGTCATTTCCCCATAAGAGAGGCTACCAAGAATAAACAACTAGGTTGTCGAATGCCATACATACCAAGCATTTCAAATCATACACACAATATGCTCGATATGTGCAAATACAACATGGCATCACAATAAAACTCTACAACTCAAAGTATTTATTTAAAACACTCCGAAGAGTCATACATAGTAAGAATTACAATCATGGGTCACATGACCCAACATACAGAGCATACAAGCAACAAAAGCATAACATGTCTGAGTACAGACAACTACAAATGAAAAAGGCTGAGAAGCCTGACTATCTACATGGCCCTCCCAAGGGTACAAGATCGTAGATGAGGTAACAAACTAAATGTCGAAGTCCATGCAGAACAACTAGTGAGACTGAAGTCTCTCTACAAAAACATAAATTAAGCAAACATGAGTACAAATGTACCCATCAAGACTTACATCATAACTATCTACTTATGCATCAGTATCAACAAAGGGCATGGTGGAGTTTAACTGCAACAAGCCTGATTTGACTCGGTGGCTATCCTGTACTATGACTATTGGTAACTCTTTTGAGGTGGAGCACATGAGTCCACATATTCACCATATCAATACACCACTATGGATCCGCTCCCGTCTCCCTATGAGAAGACCATCCATACCACTCACGCTTATCTTGTGCATTTTAGAGTATCCACTTTCACTTGTATATGAACTACACACGCAACCCAGTAGTCCTTTACCGCGGATGCGGCTATTCAAATAGATGATGTTAACCCTGCAGGGGTGTACTTCTTCACACACACTCCCGCCACTTACCGCCATGTACACGTCATGTATCTCGGCAACCTTCAAGCGGAAGCCTGGCGAGGGTGTCGGCCACAACCTGACTAACCACAAAAGCCCCTAGTCCAGGTTTATTGCATATTCAGGTTCCATCCGCAGGGAGTCCGGCCGAGGTTTCCACTACGGCCCCGAATGATGTGTGCAGGATTCCTGAGGCACCAAACGAGCGACTCGGTACACCAGGCCACGTGCCTACTGCATCACAGCCCAGCCCCACGGTCAGCACTGTGCACGGCCTCCAGCATACTACAAACACCAGAAACTACATTCCAACTCCTGGACAGATGACAATGGCGGTTAATAAGTCGAGAGGGTCCATTGGTTTCGGTCCCAATGCGTGGTAGTAGTTTTTCTTGGATCACAAACACATAACTCAGTTCCTAAGGACGGTTTCAATGAGACAACCCACCATGTACTCCTATGTGGCCTCTCACCGCTACCTTTACGAAATCGTGTTCACACACTTAGCTCTCAACAATAGAACATGATGAGCACATTCCAATTCATCTCCGATGAATTAGACCTGACACCACTCTAAGCATAGCAGGCATAACAAGCAAGCATAAATGAGTAGGCACATCATGGCTCAAACAAATCCTACTCATGCTAGTGGGTTTCCACTATTTACTATGGCAAAGACAGGTCAGGCAAAGGAAATGGGTTCAACTACCGCAGCATGTAATAGTTGAAACATTGTTGTCCTAATGCAGCAAAAAGAGAGCAGGAGCGAGAGAGTGGGATTGTATCAAAATGAACAAGGGGGTTTTGCTTGCCTGGCACTTCTGAAGATGATATAGCTTTTCATCGGTGTCATCGAACTCATCGTAAGAACAATGTCTACTAAGGGGAAACAACACCGGCAAGCAGAAAAGGAACACAATCAATGCAATGCAACATTATGATGCATGAAAGTGACATGGCAACATGCTGCGATTTGAGCTAATGCAACTACCAACAATTTAAATGAAGTTGGTTTGAACCCAACGTTCAAATTCAAACTCCATATGTGAAATTCAAATGCCATTTATTTGTTTGGTCCAATTCAGCTACTTTATGTTGTTCCAACATGCATGAAAATGATACAGATGGAAAGATTGAACTTTTCTAATCATTTTTGATATATAAATTATTTCGTTTGGAGTTATAGATTATTTTCTATTATTTTTCTAAGTTTAAAGCATTTTCTGGAAGTTCCTGGTTTAAATTAAAACTAGAAAATCATTTACTGTGTCAGCATGACAACAGAATTACGTCAGCAGGTCGACTGTGGCTGACTAGGTCAAACCTGACCAGTGGGTCCCATTTGTTAGTCTCACATCTAGTTAACTAAGTTAATTAACACTAACTTAATCCTAACACTAATTAAATAGGGCCTGGGCCCATGCGTCAGTGAGCCAGGGGAGGTCAAACCCCTGGTTACCAGGGCAAAACAGGCCGGCGGCTCACCGCCGGTGAGTGCCGAGATCACCCTCCAGCGACCAAAAGGACAATGGAGGGGATCTACGTGCTGCTGGGAGTGCGCCGCATGTCCCTATGTAGGCGGGAGGGGCTGGAACGGCCGGAGTCAAGTGCGGCGTCGACCTCGGTGGCGGCCGGAGTTCGGGATCGACCAAATCTATGCCACAGAGCATAAAAGGAGTAGAAGCTGGGTGCTTTGAGCTCCTGGGGACGCACTAAGCACGTTGGCGGGCTCAGACGCAAGCGGCAGCAACTGTGGCCGCAACGGTGACATGGCCGGCGGGCGAAAGCTCATGGCTCCGGCGAATTCGACGGCTACGCGATGCAAATGAGGCAGGGAAGAGAGGGATTCAACATAGGAGCTCGGAGCAAGGTCATTGGTGATCTCAGCGCGCACGAGGACGGCATGGAGACAATGAAACATCAGTGGCGATCTCCGGCGGCAGAGGAGGAAGAAGATGAGGTAGCTGGCGATGCACGTAGTCCGGCATTGCGTGGCTCTTCGTAGATGATGAAGACGATGCTGCAGTTCTTCTAGGCGGGTCGGCGAGGTGAGGGAGGGCCGTGGCCGCGGCAACGACGAGCAGCGGCGACGACGGCACTTGGACTGTGCGCGAGGGAGAGACAGGGGAGGGGAAGAGTGAGCGAGAGAGAGAGAGGGTTGGTTTCGAGGACGCGCGTGGCGTCATGGGAGGCGTCTAGGGCGACGAGGGGGCAGCCAGGCAGGGCAGAGGTGGTGCGCGTGCGGCGAGCACACGCCCTCCTGCCTACTAGCAGGAGGTTGAAGACGGTGCGACAGCTAGGCTGGGCCAGCTACAGTGCTGAGTTGGCTGGGCTGGACAGGTAAGGTTCCTCTCTCTTATCTGTTTTCTCTTTTGTTTCTGTTTTCTATTATTTCCTCTCTGTTTTGATTTAGTTTTAGGACTAAATCATTTTATTATATTGTAAAAACAACTATGGGAACTAACTGAGTTATTCTGGAGGCCCTCAAGTGATTCCAGAATATTTTGAGAATTCAAAATATTTATAGAATTCAAATGCCCCTATTCAAATACATTATGATTTAATTAAAAAATGTAGGAATGACCTAAAAATATGATCATTATTTTTGGCAGAGGTTTTCACCTTTATCAGAAATCATGAACATTTTCAAAGGGAATTTTGGGTTCATTGAAAATGATTTTATTTGAATCTATTGAATTCATTTGGTGCTAGGGTTTGAACATCCCCCATTCAAATTCATTTGAATTTTAAACATGATGACATGATGATCAAGCAAAGACAACATGAGCTCAGCTAGGGCTGTGACATATGGGGGAGGGCACCTCACCGAGACGTACAGTAACACGGACCAAGCTGAATCCAACTTGGTCATACAACATTGTTGGTCAAAGTGATGGACGTCCACACTTGCCGCAAAACGGGCTAGCTTGTCGCCGATAACCTCGCGAGGGAGTATTGTGTGAAGACAAACCCATTCTATGCATGTGGCCCAGGTATGTATATGGAAGTGGTGTGTGTGGCGTTTGAATACCCAATGCGCAATTTGATGTGGCACCATGCTTTGGAACCGTAAAATCCTCACACTGAGCGAGGGTTCACGACGTGTAGCATGCGCTCAAACTTAATTAGGCTTGGAACGATTGACCTACTATACGGTAACTTGAAGCAAACAAGAAGAATCCACCTAGGTAACCTTTCTCGTCGTTGGTCGAAATGATGGACGTCTACGTGGGCCCACAAATATATATAGGCTTGTCGCCCATAACCAAGCAAGTAAGAGTGTGTCCAAAGAAAACTATTGCATGTGTGTGTCCTGAACATATTTATGGAGGTGTGTGATGCAATCATATGTGTTGAATACCCGACCCAATGCACAACATTGATGCGGTGCATGCATTAAAATCACAGAGGTCCCCACACAGAGCAAGAGGTCGTTCATGACATGTCGTGTGCTCGCCCCCCCCCCCCCCTCGATTCAGCTGGATGGATTCATGTGTACACATGCGCTATTATATATATGTAATCTCACATCATGAGACAAACAAAAAATTAATCCCCTCCAAGTCAAATTAGTTAACCTCTCTCGTTGTCGGTAAAAGTGATGGACCAAGCGGGCTGACAGATGGAAGCATTGATCGCCGATAACCGCTTGAGTGAGTGCCATATATAGGAGAACAACCATCGCGCTTGCACGTGTGCCAGAACATATATATGGAGAGGTTGTGTGGTTGTGATGTTTTGAATACCTAATGCAGAACTTTGATGTGGCATTTGCCTCAAAAACCGCAAAGTCCCCACACAGAGTGAGGTTCGTGTGACACCTAGTGTTATATATATATATATATATGTGTGTGTGTGTGTGTGTGTGTGTGTGTGTGTGTGTGTGTGTGTGTGCTGCTCAACCCCCCCCCTTTGACACGTACTATACACCTAGTAACACAACCCTAAAAGAATTAATCCTCCTTGTTCATCAAACGTACCTCTCTCTCGCTGGGTCAAAGTGATGGAGGATGAACTCGCGGACCAAACACAGAAGCGAATCGTACGTTGCACGCAAGTGATCATCCTATATAGGACTACGTACCACCGTCTGCATGTGGCCCACAGAGGTTTTTGTGTGATGTTTGAATACGCAATGCACAACTTTGATGTGGCACCACATATATAGGAAGCCAAAAAGTCCCCACAAAGAGCGCGAGGTTCATGATGTGTGATATGTGCTATATATATGCCCCCATTCGACGTGTGGTATATATGTACTTATACTGTATAGCACAAACCAAAAAAGAATCATTCTTTGATGGTCAAATTAACATCTCTCTCGTTGGTTCAAAGTGATGGAGGACAACCTCGCATGCCCACGGATGGAAGTTCCACATGCGAGTGAGTTCCTATAAGGCAAACCATCGCCTGCATGGTATTGCATGATGTTTGAATACCAATATAATGTACAACTTTGATGTGGCATGCTACATCTTGAGCTTGCGTTGGTTTTTCTTGAAGAGGAAAGGGTGATGAAGTAAAGTAGCGTAAGTATTTCCCACGGTTTTTGAGAACCAAGGTATCAATCTAGTAGGAGGCTCCTCAAAAGTCCCACGCACCTACAGAAACAAGCAAGAACCTCGCAACCAACACAATAAAGGGGTTGTCAATCCCTTCACGGCCACCTGCGAAAGTGAGATCTGATAGAGATAATATGATAAGATAAATTTTTTTGGTATTTTTATGATATAGATTGGAAAAGTAAAGATGCAAATAAAAGTAGATGGAAAACTTAGATGATAAAAGATAGACCTGACGGCCGTAGGTATCACTAGTGGCTTCTCTCAATATAGCATAAGTATTACGGTGGGTGAACAAATTACTGTCGAGCAATTGATAGAAAGTGAATAATTATGAGATTATCTAGGCATGATCATGTATATAGGCATCACGTCCGTGACAAGTAGATCGACTCATGCCTGCATCTACTATTACTCCACACATCGACCGACTCCTGCCTGCATCTAGAGGATTAAGTTCAGAGTAACGCATTAAGAAAGATAACATGATGTAGAGGGATAAACTCATGCAATATGATATAAACCCCATCTTTTTATCCTCGATGGCAACAATACAATACGTGCCTTGCTGCTCCTGCTGTCACTGGGAAAGGACACCGCAAGATTAAACCCAAAGCTAAGCACTTCTCCCATTGCAAGAAAGATCAATCTAGTAGGCCAAACCAAACTGATAATTCGAAGAGACTTACAAAGATAACTTAATCACACATAAAAGAATTCAGAGGATATTCAAATATTTCTCATGGATAAACTTGATCATAAACCCACAATTCATTGGATCTCGACAAACACACTGCAAAAAGAGTTACATCGAATAGATCTCCAAGAAGATCGAGGAGAACTTTGTATTGACAATCAAAGAGAGAGAAGAAGCCATCTAGCTAATAACTATGGACCCGAAGGTCTGTGGTAAACTACTCACAACTCATAGGAGAAGCCTTGGAGATTATGTAGAGGCTCTCCATGGTCGATTCCCCCTTTGGTGAAGCACCACCGAAGGCTCCAAGATGGGACCTCGCGGATACAGCAAGTTGCGGCGGTGGAATTAGGTTTTCGTGGTGCTCTCTGATGGTTTCAGGGTACGTGGGTATATATAGGAGGAATAAGTAGGTCGGTGGACGCTCGAGGAGCCCACGAGGGTGGGGGGCGTGCCGGGCACAATCGTGGCCGCCTCCTTTGTTGCTTGACGTCCACTCCAAGTCCCTTGGATCATGTTTGTTCCAAAAAGATCGCTCCCGAAGGTTTCTTTCCGTTTGGACTCCGTTTGATATTCCTTTTCTTCGAAACACTGAAATAGGCAAAAAAACAGGAATTCAGGCTGGGCCTCCGGTTAGTAGGTTAGTCCCAAAATGATATAAAAGTGTAAAGTAAAGCCCATAAACATCCAAAACGGGTAATATAATATCAACTAGGCGTATCAACGGGCTATGGAGATGCCCATTAATAGATATCAATGTGAGTGAGTAGGGATTTTCATGCAACGGATGCACTAGAGCTATAAATGTATGAAAGCTCAACAAAAGAAACTAAGTGGGTGTGCATCCAACTCGCTTGCTCACGAAGACCTAGGGCATTTTGAGGAAGCCCATCATTGGAATATACAAGCGAAGTTCTATAATGTAAAACTCCCACTAGTATATGAAATTGACAACATAGGAGACTCTCTATCATGAAGATCATGGTGCTACGTTGAAGCACAAGTGTGGTAAAAAGGATAGTAGTATTGTCCCTTCTCTCTTTTTCTCTCATTTTTTTATTTGGACTTCTTTTTTGTCCTTTCTCTTCTTTTCTTTTTTTATATAAAGTCTGAAGTCTCATCCCGACTTGTGTGGGAATCATAGTCTCCATCATCCTTTCCTCACTGGGACAATGATCTAATAATAAAGATCATCACACTTTTATTTACTTACAACTCAAGATTACAACTCGATACTTAGAACAAGATATGAATCTATATGAATGCCTCCGGCGGTGTACCGGGATATGCAATGAATCAAGAGTGACATGTATGAAATTATGAAGGTGGCTTTGCCACAAATACGATGTCAACTACATGATCATGCAAAAGCAATATGACAATGATGATGCGTGTCATATAAACGGAACGGTGGGAAGTTGCATGGCAATATATCTCGGAATTGCTATGGAAATGCCATAATAGGTAGGTTGGTGGCTGTTTTGATGAAGGTATATGGTGGGTGTATGGCACCGGCGAAAGTTGCGCGGCACAAGAGAGGCTAGTAATGGTGGAAGGGTGAGAGTGCGTATAATCCATGGACTCAACATTAGTCATAAAGAACTCATATACTTATTGCAAAAATCTATAAGCCATTGAAAACAAATTACTACGCGCATGCTCCTATGGGGATAGATTGGTAGGAAAAGAACATCGCTCATCCCCGACCGCCAATCATAAGGAAGACAATCGATAAATAAAATTGTGTTCCAACTTCATCACAAAGCGGTTCACCATACGTGCATGCTACGGGAATCACAAACTTCAACACAAGTATTCTTTAAATTCACAATCACCCAAGTAGCATTACTCTAGTATCACCACCTCTATATCTCAAAACAATTATCAAGTATCAAATTGATCATAGCATCCAATTCACTTCCTATGATAGTTTTTATTATACCCAACTTGGATGCCCATCATTCTAGGACCAATTTTATAACCATAGAAAATATCATGTTGTTCTAAAAGACTCTCAAAATAATATAAGTGAAGCATGAGAGGTCAACAATTTCTACAAAATTAAACCACCGCCGTGCTCTAAAAGATATAAGTGAAGCACTAGAGCAAAACTATCTAGCTCAAAAGATATAAGTGAAGCACATAGAGTATTCTAATAAATTCTAAATCAAGTAGGCTTCTCCCAAAAGGTGTGTACAGAAATGATGATTGTGGTAATCTAAAAATCAAAGACTAATATCATACAAGACGCTCCAAGAAAAACACATATCATGTGGCGAATAAAAATATAGCTCCAAGTAAAGTTCCCGATAGACGAAGACGAAAGAGGGGATGCCTTCCGGGGCATCCCCAAGCTTAGGCTTTTTGTTATCCTTGAATATCTTGGGGTGCCATCACCATCCCCAAGCTTAGGCTCTTGCCACTCCTTATTCCAGAATCCATCAAATCTTTACCCAAATCTTGAAAACTTCACAACACAAAACTCAACAGGAAATCTCATAAGCTCCGTTAGTGCAAGAAAGAAAAACCACCATATAAGGTACTATACTGAACTTATTATTTATTTGTATTGGTGTTAAATCTACTGTATTCCAACATCTCTATGGTTCATACCACCCGATACTAGCCATAGATGCATCAAAATAAGCAAACAACACACGAAAAACAGAATCTGTCAAAAAAAGAATAGTCTGTAGCAATATGTAACTCTCGAATACTTATGGAACTCTACAAATCCTACCAAAATAGGAAGTCCTGGGAAATTTGTCTATTGATCTACAGAAAAAAGTATCAACGCAAAAGCATGTTTATGTGAATTACTAAAATTATTTTTGTGTGTGCAAAGTTTCTGTTTTTCAGCAGAATCAAATTAACTATCACCATAGGTTATCCTATATGTTCTACTTGGCACAAACACTAATTAAAATATGAAAACACGTCTAAACATAATCTAGATGAAATATTTATTACCAAACAGAAGCAAAAACAAAAAAACAAAAATAAAATTGGGTTGCCTCCCAACTAGCGCTATTGTTTAACGCCCCAAGCTAGGCATAAAAGCGAGGATAAATCTAAGTAGTGGCATCTTTGGCACTCAATTCATAAGTGGCTCGCATGATAGATTCATAAGATAATTTAACTTTCTTTCTTGGAAAGTGCTCCATGCCTTTCCTTAGTGGAAATTGGAACCAAATATTCCATTCCTTCATATCAATAATTGCACCAATGGTTCTAAGGAAAGGTCTACCAAGAATAATAGGACATGAAAGATTGCAATCTATATCAAGAACGATAAAATCTATGGGAACATAATTCCTATTTGCAACAATAAGAACATCGTTGAGCATTCCCATAGGTTTCTTAATGGTGGAATCCGCAAGGTGCAAATTTAAAGAGCAATCATCAAAATCATGGAAACCTAGCACATCACATAAAGTTTTCGGAATCGTGGAAACACTAGCACCCAAATCACACAAAGCATAACACTCATGATCTTTAATTTTAATCTTTATAGTAGGTTCCAGCTCATCATAAAGTTTTCTAGGTATAGAAACTTCCAAATTAAGTTTTTTTCATAGGATTGCATCAAGGCATCAACAATATGTTTGGTAAAAGTTTTATTTTGACTATAAGCATGAGGAGAATTCAACACGGATTACAACAAGGAAATACAATCTATTAAAGAACAATTATCATAATTAAATTCCTTGAAATCGATAATAGTGGGTTCAATGCTATTTAAAGTCTTGACCTCTCCAATCCCACTTTTACCAAATTTAGCATCAAGATCTAAAAACTCCGAATCATTGGGATGCCTTTTAACTAAAGTTGACTCATCTCCAGTCCCATCATTATTAAGATTCATATTGCAAAACAAAGATTTAATAGGGGACACATCAATAACTTTTAGATCTTCATCATTATTTTCCCCTAATCCTTCTGGTTTGGCAGCCATCTTATTGACCAAGGTGGCTTGCTTATCAGAAATTTGGGCTATTGATTTTTCAAGATGAGTAATTTGAGAGTTCAAACCATAAAATTATTTAGACATATCATCAAGCTCTTTGTTCATATACTCCATAAAGCTTTTTGTTCTTTAAGCTCTTTTGCGAAGAAACTATTATGCTCAAATTGTAAACTCATAAAACTTCTAATGTTCGATTCAATCTCTTCCAACCTTCTAAGAGGAAGTTCGGTGTTTTTAGGCAAAGCCATAAGGGCAAACAGGCACACAAGAAGATAAGCAAAAAAGAGAGGAGAATGCGAAAGAGAGGACGAATAAAATGGCAAGGGTGAAATAGGGGAGAGGAAAATGAGAGGCAAACAGAAAATAATGTAATGCGAGGGAGATGCGTTTGTGATGGGTACTTGGTATGTCTTGACTTCAGCGAAGACCTCCCCGGCAATGGTGCCAGAAATTCTTCTTGCTACGTCTTGAGCTTGCGTTGGTTTTGCTTGAAGAGGAAAGGATGATGCAACAAAGTAGCGTAAGTATTTCCCTCAGTTTTTGAGAACCAAGGTATCAATCCAGTAGGAGGCTCCTCAAAAGTCCCACGCACCTACACAAACAAACAAGAACCTCGCAACCAACGCAATAAAGGGGTTGTCAATTGTCGGTGTCAAAACCTGCGGATCTCGGGTAGGGTGTCCCGAACTGTGCGTCTAAGGCTAATGGTAATAGGAGGCAGGGGACACGATGTTTTATCCAGGTTTGGGCCCTCTCGATGGAGGTAATACCCTACTTCCTGCTTGATTGATCTTGATGATATGAGTATTACAAGAGTTGATCTACCACGAGATCATAGAGGCTAAACCCTAGAAGCTAGCCTATGATTATGATTGTCGTTGTCCTACGGACTAAACCCTCTGGTTTATATAGACACCGGAGGAGGCTAGGGTTACACAGAGTCGGTTACAGAGAAGGAGATCTACATATCCGAATTGCCAACCTTGCCTTCCACGCAAAGGAGAGTCCCATCCTGACACGGGACGAAGTCTTCAATATTGTATCTTCATAGTCCAACAGTCCGTCCAAAGTATATAGTTCGAATGTCAGAGGACCCCTTAATCCAGGACTCCCTCAGTAGCCCCTAAACCAGGCTTCAATGACGATGAGTCCGGCGCGCAGATTGTCTTCGGCATTGCAAGGCGGGTCCTTCTCCGAATACTCCATAGAAGATTTTGAACATGAGAATCGTGTCCGGCTCTGCAAAACAAATTCCACATACCACCGTAGAGAGCACAATATTCCATAAATCTAATCTGCTGACAACTTTTCATAGCGTAACGTCACACCACGGCCCGATTATTTGAACTGCTTTTCACCACCAGCCACTACACGTGCTGTGCGGCGGTTTTATTGGCACGTCTTGTCAAAGCAGAGATCGTGTTCCCCTCATTACAGGATTCTCATCAATACAGGTGTGGGTAACCCAACCGTGTTTGTTTAATGTGACTCCTCGATTTTCGGCAAGTCCCAAATGGTCACGCGGGGGACGCTTGATATTCATCCTCTTTATAAGGGGCCAAGGTCTGTCCTTTTCTTCCCACGCTCGATCCTCCCCCTCCCGTACCACGAGTTCCAACACCCAAGGCTCAAGCTAGGCACTTCGAAACTTCAACCATGTCCGGATCCAACCTTCAGGGCCGGTGGATGGCCTCCTCTGTCACAGAGGAGGATATCAAAAAGCTTAGGGAGGCCAGGTATCTCACCGCCAAAATCCCGCACAGGCTGCCTGCTCAAGGGCAGGTCATCCCCACTCCCGAATCCAACGAGAGTGTCGTATTTATTTCCCACTTCCTCCAAGGGCTAGGTTTTAGTCTTGATCCCTTCGTGAGAGGGCTCATGTTCTATTACGGGCTAGATTTCCATGATCTAGCTCCGGACTCCATCCTTCACATCTCATCGTTTATCGTCGTGTGTGAAGCCTTCCTCCGCATCATCCCCACTTCGGCCTATTGCTCAAGACCTTCAATGTGAGGCCGAGGGTGATCGACGGGCGTCACGCGGAGTGCGGAGGCGCTATAATAAGCAAAGGCGCCGATGCCCCATGGCCAAAGGGTTCCTACACAGAAACTTCTGACTTATGGCAACGGGAGTGGTTTTACATCATAGCTCCTCGAGGTACAAAGCGGGCGGTCGCTCCAGCGTTCCGCTCGGGCCCTCCTCCGCAGCTGGCATCATGGGTCAACAAGGGGCTGGACTGGGGGCCAGATAATGACGTGCTGACACTGCAAATCCGCATCTGGGACCTTCTTAAGAAGGATGTCAGTCTTGTCAAGATAATGCAAGTAATGCTGGTTCGTCGGGTCCTGCCGTGCTAACGTCGGCCTCTTCGCATGTGGGAGTTCAACCCGGCCGGAAGGACCGCAAACCGTTCAACAATTCTTTAGCATGACGCTCAAAGAGATGTATGGGTCATTCTTTGGATCACGAATAAAGTGTCCGGATACCACCGAGGACGTGGGTCTCAACTACAACCGTCCGGATACCCAAGTAATTAATTCCGCTACCGAACACACCGTCCCTTATGTTTGTTATAACATCATTCTGAAAAATTGCTCTACTCTAGGACTGGATAAGGAAGGTGGAGCGGATTAGGTGTTCAGCCCCTCTTCCCGAAGGCTCACCGGATTCTCTATTGATCAGGATGCTTGAGTGCGCACCATATCAGGTGCCATTAGGAGAAGATGAGGGGAGGAATAGAGAAGCCACCGATGGGCTTCATACTTTACACATCCAAATCGGGGGAGTAAGTGCCTCCGCGAAGGAAGATAATCGGGGAGGTGAATCTGAAATCCCCTCTCCTCACAACAAGAAAAGGGCTGCCTGAAAGTGCGATATGTCGACTAGAGGGGGGTGAATAGGCGATTTTTATGAATTCTTCACTGAGAAATTTGCCGGTGAGGAAATTCCTTAGCGAAGAACTATTAGCAGCAGAATAAGTACTCAGAAGTAAGTATGACAGAATACAAGCATGGTCATCATGATGAAATGAAGACTAGCATAGAGTACAGAAAGCGTAATCACAGGATAACACAAGATGAAGACATACAGACTAAGGAAATTGAACTGAGGAAATTGAGAAAGTCTTCAGTCAAAGTCTTCAAACACAGATATGAACAAACACTCAACACAGTAATGAGGAAATGAAAGGGTTGAGGAAATAGAACCAGTAGGTTGGTGAAGACAATGATTTGGTAGACCAGTTCCAACTGTTGTCTCAGTTGTACGTCTGGTTGGAGCGGCTGAGTATTTAAACTCAAGGACACACAGTCCCGGACACCCAGTCTCTGAGCACGCAGCTCAGGACACCCAGTCCTCACCGTATTCTCCTTGAACTAAGATCACATAGATCCCGTCCAATCACTCGTCGTAAGTCTTCAGGCGACTTCCAAACCTTCATAGACTTGGTCACTCGGCGATCCACAATTCCTCTTGGATGCTCTAGACCTTGACGCCTAACCGTCTGGAAGAAGCACAGTCTTCAAAGGTAACAAGCGTCGGATCCATGCAGGATCAATTTCTTCAGTGATGCTCAATCACTTTGGGGTTTGTAGGTGTTTGGGTTTGGGATTTTCCTCACTTGATGATTTTCGCTCAAAGTCCTCGGAGGATGGGTTGCTCTCAAATGACAAGTGTCAAGTTCTCTCGGAGCAGCCAACCAGCTAGTGGTTGTAGGGGGCGGCTATTTATAGCCTAGGGAGCAGCCCGACATGATAAGACATAAATGCCCCTCAATGATATGACCGTTAGGTGGATAAGATATTTTGGACAGCTGGTGCGCAGCACAGCAACGGTCGGAAATTTGACTCTCAAATTCCTTAGGGCTATCATGTTCCTCACTGTGTAGGTAATTCGCACTGGCGGATTCCTAACTCCTCAGTCAGAACAAATTCATCAGCGACCAGAAGAACTTCGTCTCTGTCACTGAAGAAAGTGACTGAACTGTATCAGATTTCCAAAGGCTTCACTCGAAGGGATTGGTAGGTGTAGGATTTTGAGTTGAGCATCACATGGAAATTTTTCCTTAGTATTTCCTCGACCCCCTTTAACAGTACGGTGTTTCCTATGACTCAAGAAGGAGAAAATGAAACTACGAAAACAAAAGTCTTCACGCTTCATGTTCGACAAATGAATACCAAGTCTTTAAGGTCACACCAATTTCTTCACTTTCAAAGTCTTCAGAAAGTCTTTAGAATATCAAATTCTTCAGTTGAAGAACTTCATTTTTAGGGTCGACTTTCTCTGTAAATATCAAACTCCTCATAGACTTATAGACCTGTGTACACTCACAAACGCATTAGTCCCTTAATCTATAAGTCTTCATTACACCAAAATCACTAAGGGGCACTAGATGCACTTACAATCTCCCCCTTTTTGGTGATTGATGACAACATAGGTTAAGTTTTCAACGGGGATAAACATATGAAGTGTATACACTGATATAGAGGAATTTGATTACAAGATATAATAGAACTCCCCCTGAAGATGTGCATAGTGAGGAATTTGCTTTTGAGGCAATGCACATTTGAAGAGTTGAATCATGGAGATCTCCCCCTATATCTTGTAATTCATACACTCATTTGATATATAATATGAAGAATTTGAAATGCATGATGAAATATGGTGCCTGATGAGGTTCAGCATGCGTGCAATGTCATTAACGAGTAAATAAGCATGCACAGCATAATGCAACAAAAGTATCAGCGCACCATCGGGTTTAAGTTTACAACTCGATCCAAATAAAAGTTTTAGAAGAACGAGAGTTGTAACTTAAAAAAGTTGCCCATAATATAGACCCGCTTGAAGACTAACTCAGATTTCTCCCCCTTTGTCATCAAATGACCAAAAGGATTGAAACTGAGGACTAACGCCCCTGAAGAATTTCAAGTCGATGGAGGAGCGCCAGCGTTGTCGGGGTTGTTTGTTGTAGCAGGGCCTGCCGCAGTGTCGTCCAAATCTTCATACTCATCAGTGTCACGTGACGAAGAATAAGAGATGGCCACCAAGGAAGGAACTTTGACCTTCTTGAATTTCTTTGGTGGAGGTGCAGACCAGTCAAATTCTTCCTTGAGACCCGTATTGTTCAGATCAGCAACGCTGTAGACATGAGAGAGAACAACCCAGGTACGGTTGAAGGTTTCATGGAGGTAGTATTGGTTTTTCTTCACGACATTGTGTGTTGAGGTCATGTTGTGAAGAATTGAACCAAACTGACGCTTGACCCATTTGTGATTGCGATCAACCTTCTGATGAAGACTGAGGAGTAACTCACGGTCAGTCATCACCCTGGGTGCTGTGGCTTGAGGATTTTGCTTGGCTGAGGTATTGGCGGCAGAGTCATGTGTGGCAGAATCGTCATTGGTAGAGTAAGATGAAGCCTTGCGAAATTGACCATCCAATGGACGAATGCCTTCCTCGATCACAACAGCGGCCTTGCCTTTATCATCAGCTGATGAAACTGTCCGTTTGAGGACTTCAATGGGAGGCAAGTAGCTACCATGGTTCAGAGTGTCAGCTTTGTAATTCAGTGAAGATCTTGCCCTGATGAATCTCATAATCCAAGGAGCATAGGGCTTCAGCTCGAATGGTGACATAGCAATATTGGCCAGAGTCCTCATGAAGAAATCATGGAAGTTGACGGGAACTCCATGAATGATGTTGAAAAGCATATTCTTCATGATGCCAACGACTTCTTCATCATTTGAGTCGTGGCCTTTGATGGGACTATTTGTCTTCGTCAGAATTCGATAGACAGTCCGAGGCACATAGAGTAATTCCTTGACGAGGAATTTGGTTCGTGGGGCCTGCCTTGGCTTCAAAGGCTTCATCGGCACTTGCATATAGTGATTTGAAAGTTTTGGTTCGTAGTAGATACAACGAGCATCATCAAGTGGACGACAGAGTGGTAGAGCACGAAGCAATTCAGTTGTTGGTGCCTTGTAGTGAGTATTTTCAGACATCCAGTCTAATACCCATGAGTTCACATCTTCAGCGTCTCTGGTGATGTGCAGAGTTGCATAGAATTGAAGAATGAGTTCTTCATTCCAGTCACAGATATCAATGCAGAAATTCAGAAGTCATGCGTCATGGAGAACACTGAGGACTGGCTCAAAGCTAGGCAGAGACTCCATGTCCACATGAGGAATATGTGCACGATCGAAGACTTTGTCTTTGTTGAAGAGCACTGAGGAATAGAAATTTGCTTCGCTGGCAGCCTAGAAACGCCTCTTCCTTATGCGAGCAGAATCATATGGATTATAATCAGTGAAGAATACATGCTCGGCAAAGAAATCTTCAGCCTTGAACTTCTGTTTGCTTGAGAACGGATTCTTTTGCTTTGGCAGAGGGATGTCAGTGAGTTGCATCACCACCTCAGGAATCACGAGCTCAGGTTATTCAGGCTGAGGAATTTCTTGTTCCTCAACAGGTGCAGTCTGAGGATCAGCAGCAGCAGGTTCATCAGCACTAGTGGCTGGAATTTCTTCATGCACAGAGAGAGTGGGTTGAGTTTCTTCAGAGCCCATTTGAACTGCTGGCGCAGGGGACTGAGGTATCTGTTGGATCGCGGTGAAGAGAGGAGTATTGGGATGCTGACTTTCCCAAAAGTCATCATTCATCACAGGTGTGGTGCACCCTATATCCACATCTTCATCTTCAATTTCCTCAACACCAGCCTCTTCAGCTGTGAACTGAGGCATAGGTGAGGAAATGACTGGCGTTGAAGGGATTGCGTCCACCTCAATTTCTTCATCAATCTGCTCTGAAGAAGCAGCAGAATGATGTTCTTCATCAGATCCGATTGGGATCTCATAGTCTTCTCCAAAAGGAACAAGGTCCTTTGATGGCATGGAGGAAATCGGAACAACATCAATTGGATTTTCGAGTGAGCTGGTCATTGGCTTCATTTTCTTCGCAGCTGAAGAATTTGACACAGCTGATGCCTTCCGTTTCTTCACTGCAGCTCGCTCTGCAGCCTTGGTCTTCTTCACATCGAATGCACATGGAAGAATTGGAGTTGGTGTAGGTGCTGATGGAGCTGAGGAATCTAGTTGATTTTCTTCAGGCGCAACTGATGTAGTTTCCCTGACTTCTTCAGTTTCTTCAGGCGCACCACTAGTGGATCCCCTGGCAATTTATTCAGCGGCTGGAATGGGATCATCAGCCCTGGAACTAGCATTTTCATCAGCAGCCTGAACATCATCAGCGGTGCTGGCATGTTCTTCAGTCGGCTGAGCTGAGACTTCAGCCTGAGGAATTTCATGTTGCATTGGAGCAGCAACATTGGTGAATTTCTTCGTCAGGTTGACGAATCTGACTTTGGCTCCTTGCCAATCAGCATAGTAGGCATCAAAATCCTTGTTGAGGGCTTGAATTTCAGACTGAGCCTGGAGAAGTTCCTCAGGTGTCATTCTGACAACGTTTTTCTTCAGGAGCTTCTCCTTTCTGTATTGAGCTTTCTTAATCTCTCTTGCCTTTTCAAACTTCCATTTCTCTTCAGTGATGAAATGGGTCAGCATGTGACTTTGACCAGCGGTCAGATGAAAATCAGGCATGGGGGTGTTTGGATCCTTGTGCCAGAGATCAATATAATCAAGGATTTTCCTCGGATCCAACAGCAGGGGCACAGATGTGCCTTTGGCTCTAGCGGCCTTCACCTGTCTGTCTCTGATGATTTCTGCAAGTTCATCATCAGAAGCTTCATCATCAGAAGGCACATGGAATGCGACCTGTTTCTTCTTTGGACTTGGCCGAGGACCTCGTCCAGCTTTTGCTTTGGTCTTCAGCAGAGTCAGGCCAGATGATGACTTTGGTGCAGCTGAGGAACTTGCTGAAACACCAGAGGCAATCAAGAAACCAGCAGTCCTTTGACATGTAGTCAGATGCACAGGAGCTGAGGACTTTGGTGGAGCAGTAGCAGTGTGAGGAATTTGCCGTGAGGGCGCTGCTGAGGAACTTGGCCGTGAGGGCACTGCTGAGGAACTTGGCCGTGAGGGCGCTGTTGGTGAAGCACTTGGCTTACGAGCAGGCTTCTTTGGCATGGATTTCCTCGGTTTGACCGAGGCTTCAGTAGCAGTAGGAGTGGCAGAATCCTCATTGAATTTCTCCACTGCCTCCTTGGCTTGTCTTGCCAATTTAGCTTGGCGCTTAGCCCATTCTTCAGGAAAGTCGTCACCACGTTTGATGCTTGTGGGATTAGCTACTTGGCCAGGTGCCAATGGAGCTCTTGGGCATGGAGGATTGAGGGCGAATTTCTTCATGTACTTTGGAGTCACATATCTGTATTCCCTCCATTCCCTTGCCCATCTCCGTTCAATCTTCTGAATGCGCACCTTGCGCTGATTTTTGTTTTCTTTGCCAAATTTTGCTTCATCAGGTGTGCACTAGTCAGCATAAATTTCCTCAGGGATTTCAAACGCAGTCATAACCTCAGGTTTCTTTCCTCCTTTCTGCGGCTTCTTATCGTCTGCCATATTCTTCAATTGAGGAATTTGAACAATTGAGTTCTCCGAAGAAGTATGCAGTTTTTCTTCGAGGAACGCTGCAAATGAGTTAAGTTGATGAGAATCTAGTGATTCAGCAGCAGACATGAGTACCTATGAACAGAGTACAGGTGCGAGGAATTCGGAGAGGTCATATGCGTTCTTAGAAGGTTTTTGAAAAGAACAAGTTTTGAGGAATTTGACCAGATGAACCTTGAGGAATTTCACTAAGCGTTCTTGTCTTAGGTTCCAGAGTTGTACAGATCGAAGATCCACACAAATAGGGAATCTTGAAGAAAATGGTTGCTTAGAGAAACAGTTCAAGATCATATGATGTGTGTGGTGTTCATATGTGTGAAGATTTGAAGAATAAACAGCTTTGAAGATTTTCAGGAAAGCTTGAGAATCAACGCGAGTAATAAAAGTAACTTTTAATTACCCGAAGTGAAGAACACGACGAACTGAGAGGAACAGATGGGAAGTTCGTTAGGTTAGATCTTCCTTGCCCTAACTCGGCGGAGGAAGACAGCTACGGTGGCGGCGGAGTGAAGATTTCCGCGGTCGGCGTGAGTACGATGGCGACGAGGTCGAGGCAGCGAAGCTCTTCCTCACCGGTGACGATGGAGTAGTAGCGGCGCTAGGGTTTGAGGATCTCGAGCGGGAGAGAGAGGGTCGAGCGGAGTAAATGAAGTGAGGAAGGGGAGAGGGGTATTTATAGACACGGTGAAAAACTGTTCGCCCGAAGATTTGGGACGAACGTGCCCCTGCCCTTTCTCCTTCACGCGACATGTGTCACCCACGTACTGTGTAGTGGAGATCATGTACGGTCGTGGGTGAATAGAATAATGCATCGTGGGATGTGGAACAGTTTGAGCGGCAAAACCGAAAATTTGGATAAGATTTGTTTTAAAGTTTCATTTGCAATTTCTTCAGCTGCCAAGGACACAGTGAAGATTTTGAACGAGTTTCAAATAGAATGCACATGAAGAATTTGTGAATAGATTGGATTGAGTATAACATAGAGGGGGAAGGGTCCGATCACATTCACTTAGCAGAAAAAGCAACTTGAAGAAATAGCTATAAGTGAATGCTGTAGAGGACATAAACTCATATATATATAGTCAATGAAGAAAAACAAAGGAAACAGTGAAGATTTTGCCAAGTTGAAGAATTTGAAAAACTGAAGAATTTCAAAAATAAAAAAACTCAAATTGAAGATTTTCAACTTTTGTGGTGGCGTGACCCATCGTATAAGAATGATGATTTCATACACCGCGTACAATTGTCTTAGGGTTCTGAGAATCAAATTCTTCATTAATTTCTTCACACTTAGAGTGTTATTCTTCATTGATTGAAGAAAAACGTTTCTTGATGTGTTGCACATCTAAATCATCAATTTTGCAAAAGTGTTAGGATGTGTGTCCCTTTCAAAGAACATTCGAAGATTCTAAGATATTTAGCTCACACCGCAACTTGCTAAATATCTTCTCATCCAAGGGCTTAGTGAAGATATCAGCTAGCTGTTCTACAGTCTTCATGTGCTTGATGGAGATGTCGCCCTTCAACACATGATCATGAAGAAAATGATGACGAATCTGAATGTTCTTTGTCTTCGAGTGCTGAACTAGGTTGTGAGCAATCTTGATGGCACTCTCATTGTCGCAGAGGAGAGGCACATTCTTCACGTTGACGCCATAGTCCTTGAGTGTTTGCTTCATCCAAAGCAGTTGAGCACAGCAAGAGCCAGCAGCAATGTATTCAGCTTCCGCAGTAGACAGTGATACACAGTTCTGTTTCTTCGAGGACCAACAGACCAAAGATCGTCCGAGGAAATGACAAGTGCCAGAAGTTGACTTGCGGTCCACACGATCACCAGCGTAGTCAGAGTCAGAATATCCAATGAGATCAAAAACAGAGCCCTTGGGGTACCATAATCCTAGTGTTGGTGTGTGAGCAAGATATCGAAGAATATGCTTCACAGCCTTATGGTGTGATCGTTGGGGAACATAGTAATTTCAAAAATTTCCTACGCACACGCAAGATCATGATGATGCATAGCAACGAGAGGGGAGAGTGTAATCTACATACCCTTGTAGACCGAAAGTGGAAGCGTTAGAACAACGCCGTTGATGTAGTCGTACGTCTTCACGGCCCGACCGATTAAGCACCGAAACTACGGCACCTCCGAGTTCTAGCACACGTTCAGCTCGATGACGTCCCTCGAACTCCGATCCAGCCGAGTGTCGAGGGAGAGTTCCGTCAGCACGACGGCGTGGTGACGATCTTGACGTACTACCGACGGAGGGCTTCACCTAAGCACCGCTACGATATTATCGAGGTGGATTATGGTGGAGGGGGCACCGCACACGGCTAAGAGATCCAAGGGATCAATTGTTGTTGTGTCTTTGGGGTGCCCCCCTGCCCCCATATATGTAGGAGCACGGGGGGAGGTGGCCGGCCTATGGAGGAGGCGCACCAAGGGGGGAGTCCTACTCCCACCGGGAGTAGGACTCCTCCTTTCCTTGTTGGATAAGGAAAGAGGAGGAGAGGGAGAAGGAAAAGTGGGCTGCCCCCCTTGTCCAATTCGGACCAGACGGGGGCGCAGGCCTCCTTCCTTTTGGCCTCTCTCCTCTATTCCCGTATGGCCCAATAAGGCCCATATACTCCCTGGCGAATTCCCGTAACTCTCCGGTACTCCGAAAAATACCCGAATCACTCGGAACCTTTCCGAAGTCCGAATATAGTCGTCCAATATATCGATCTTTACGTCTCGACCATTTCGAGACTCCTCGTCATGTCCCCGATTTTATCCGGGACTCCGAACTCCTTCGATACATCAAAACTCATAAACTCATAATATAACTGTCATCGAAACCTTAAGCGTGCGGACCCTACGGGTTCGAGAACAATGTAGACATGACCTAGAACTATTCTCGGTCAATAACCAATAGCGGAACCTGGATGCTCATATTGGCTCCTACATATTCTGCGAAGATCTTTATCGGTCAAAGCGCATAACAACATATGTTGTTCCCTTTGTCATCGGTATGTTACTTGCCCGAGATTCGATCGTCGATATCCAATACCTAGTTCAATCTCGTTACTGGCAAGTCTCTTTACTCGTTACGTAATGCATCATTCCGTAACTAACTCATTAGCTACATTTCTTGCAAGGCTTATAGTGATGTGCATTACCGAGAGGGCCCAGAGATACCTCTCCGACAATCGGAGTGACAAAACCTAATCTCGAAATACGCCAACCCAACATGTACCTTTGTAGACACCTGTAGTACTCCTTTATAATCACCCAGTTACATTGTGACGTTTGGTAGCACCCAAAGTGTTCCTCCGGTAAACGGGAGTTGCATAATCTCATAGTTACAGGAACATGTATAAGTCATGAAGAAAGCAATAGCAATATACTAAACGATCAAGTGCTAGGCTAACGGAATGGGTCATGTCAATCACATCATTCTCCTAATGATGTGATCCCATTAACCAATTGACAACTCTTTTGTCTATGGTTAGGAAACATAACCATCTTTGATAAACGAGCTAGTCAAGTAGAGGCATACTAGTGACATTATGTTTGTCTATGTATTCACACATGTATTATGTTTCCGGTTAATACAATTCTAGCATGAATAATAAACATTTATCATGATATAAGGAAATAAATAATAACTTTATTATTGCCTCTAGGGCATATTTCCTTTAGTCTCCCACTTGCACTAGAGTCAATAATCTAGTTCACATCATCATGTGATTTAACACCTATATTCACATCTGTATGTGATTAATACCCATAGTTCACATTGTCATGTTATCAACACCCAAAGGGTTTACTAGAGTCAATAATCTAGTTCACATCGCTATGTGATTAACACCCAAAGAGTACTAAGGTATGATCATGTTTTGCTCGTGAGAGAAGTTTAGTCAACGGGTCTGTCATATTACAGAGTCGTATGTATTTTGCAAATATTCTATGTCTACAATGCTTTGCACAGAGCTACTCTAGCTAATTGCTCCCACTTTTAATATGTATCCAGATTGAGACTTAGAGTCATCTGGATCGGTGTAAAAGCTTGCATCGATGTAACTCTTTACGACGAACTCTTTTATCACCTCCATAATCGAGAAACATATCCTTATTTTACTAAGGATAATTTTGACCAATGTCCAGTGATCTACTCCTAGATCACTATTGTACTCCCTTGTCAACAGGGCAGAGTATACAATAGGTCTGGTCCATAGCATGGCATACTTTTATAGAACCTATGACTGATGCATAGGGAATGACTTTCATTCTCTTTCTATTTTCTGTCGTGGTCGGGTCTTGAGTCTTACTCAATTTCACACCTTTGCAACACAGGCAAGAACTCTTTCTTTGACTGTTCCATTTTGAACTATTTCAAAATCTTGACAAGGTATGTACTTATTGAAAAACTTATCAAGTGTCTTGATCTATCTCAATAGATCTTGATGCTCAATATGTAAGCAGCTTCACCGAGGTCTTTCATTGAAAAACTTTTTATTCAAGTATCCTTTTATGCTATCCAGAAATTCTATATCATTTCCAATCAACAATATGTCTTGCACATATAATATCAGAAATGCTACAGAGCTCCCACTCACTTTCTTGTAAATACAGGCCTTTCCAAAAGTCTGTATAAAACCATATGCTTTGATCAACTCATCAAAGCGTATATTCCAACTCCGAGATACTTGCACCAGTCCATTGATGGATTGCTGGAGCTTGCACACTTTGTTAGCATCTTTAGGATTGACAAAACCTTCTGGTTGCATCATATACAACTCTTCTTTAAGAAAACCATTAAGGAATGCAGTTTTGCTTATCCATTTGCCAGATTTCATAAAATGCGGCAATTGCTAACATGATTCAGACAGACTTAAGCATAGATACGAGTGAAAAACTCTCATCGTAGTCAACACCTTAAACTTGTCGAAAACCTTTTGCGACAATTCTAGCTTTGTAGATAGTAACAGTATCAGCGTCCGTCTTCCTCTTGAAGATCCATTTAATCTCAATGTCTCGCCGATCATTGGGCAAGTCAATCAAAGTCCATACTTTGTTTTCATACATGGATCTTATGTCAGATCTCATGGCCTCAAGCCATTTTGCGGAATCTGGGCTCACCATCGCTTCTTCATAGTTCATAGGTTCGTCATGGTCTAGTAATATAACTTCCAGAACAGGATTACCGTACCACTCTGGTGCGGATCTTACTCTGTGAGACCTACGAGATTCTGTAGTAACTTAATCTGAAGTTTCATGATCATCATCATTAACTTCCTCACTAATTGGTGTAGTAGTCACAGGAACAGATTTCTGTGATGAACTACTTTCAAATGAGGGAGCAGGTACAGTTACCTCATCAAGTTCTACTTTCCTCCCACTCACTTCTTTCGAGAGAAACTCCTTCTCTAGAAAGGATCCATTCTTAGCAACGAATGTTTTGCCTTTGGATTTGTGATAGACGGAGTACCCAACCGTTTCCTTTGGGTATTCTATGAAGACGCACTTCTCCGATTTGGGTTCGAGCTTACCAAGTTGAAACTTTTTCATATAAGCATCGCAACTCCAAACTTTAAGAAACGACAGCTTAGGTTTACTTCTAAACCATAGTTCATACGATGTCGTCTCAACGGATTTAGATGGTGCTCTTTTAACGTGAATGCAGCTGTCTCTAATGTATAACCCCAAAACGATAATGGTAAATCAGTAAGAGACATCATAGATCGCACCATATACAATAAAGTGCGGTTACGACGTTCGGACACACCATAACATTGTGGTGTTCCAGGTGGCGTGAGCTGTGAAACTATTCCACATTGTTTTAATTGAAGACCAGACTCGTAACTCAAATATTTGTCTCCGCGATCAGATCGCAGAAACTTTATTTTCTTGTTACGATGATTTTTCCACTTCACTCTGAAATTCTTTGAACCTTTCAACTATTTCAGACTTATGTTTCATCAAGTAGATATACCCATATCCGCTCAAATCATCTTGTGAAGGTCGGAAAATAACGATACTTGCCACGATCATCAACACTCATTGGATCGCATACATCGGTATGTACTATTTCCAATAAGTTAGTAGCTTGTTCCATTGTTCCGGAGAACGGAGTTTTTAGTCATCTTGCCCAAAAGGCACGGTTCGCAAGCATCAAATGATTCATAACCAAGTGATTCCGAAAATCCATCTTTGTGGAGTTTCTTCATGCGCTTTACACCGATATGACCCAAACGGCAGTGCCACAAATAAGTTGCACTATCATTATCAACTTTGCATCTTTTGGCGTCAATATTATGAATATGTGTATCACTATGATCGAGATCCAACAAACTATTTTCATTGGGTGTATAACCATCGAAGGTCTTATTCATGTAAACAGAATAACAATTATTCTCTAACTTTAAATGAATAACTGTATCGCAATAAACATGATCAAATCATGTTCATGCTCAACGCAAATGCCAAATAACATTTATTTAGGTTTAACACTAATCCCGAAAGTATAGGGAGTGTGCGATGATGATCATATCAATCTTGAAACTACTTTCAACACACATCGTCACTTCACCCTTAACTAGTTTCTGCAACTCCCGTTTCGAGTTACTACTCTTAGCAACTGAACCAGTACCAAGTACCGAGGGGTTGCTATAAACACTAGTAAGGTACACATCAATAACATGTATATCAAATATACCCTTGTTCACTTTGCCATCCTTCTTATCCAGCAAATATTCAAGGCATTTCCGCTTCTAGTGACCATTTCCTTTGCAGTATAATCACTCAGTTTCAGGCTTTGGTCCAGCTTTGGGCTTCTTCGCAGGAGTGACAACTTGCTTGCCATTCTGCTTGAAGTTCCCTTTCTTTCCCTTTGCCCTTTTCTTGAAACTAGTGGTCTTGTCAATCATCAACACTTGATGCTCTTTCTTGATTTCTACCTTCGTCGATTTCAGCATCACGAAGAGCTTGGGAATCGTTTTCGTCATCCCTTGCATTATAGTTCATCACGAAGTTCTACTAACTTGGTGGTGGTGACTAGAGAATTCTGTCAATCACTATCTTATCTGGAAGATTAACTCCCACTTGATTCAAGCGATTGTAGTACCCAGACAATCTGAGCACATGCTCACTAGTTGAGCGATTCTCCTCCATCTTTTAGCTATATAACTTGTTGGAGACTTCATATCTTTCAACTCGGGTATTTGCTTGAAATATTAACTTCAACTCCTGGAACATCTCATATGGTCCATGACGTTCAAAACTTTTTTGAAGTCCCGATTCTAAGCCGTTAAGCATGGTGCACTAAACTATCAAGTAGTCATCATATTGAGCTAGCTAAACGTTCATAACGTCTGCATCTGCTCCTGCAATAGGTCTGTCACCTAGCGGTGCATTAAGGACATAATTCTTCTATGCAGCAATGAGGATAAACCTCAGGTCACGGATCCAATCCGCATCATTGCTATTAACATCTTTCAACACAATTTTCTCTAGGAACATATCAAAATAAACATATGAAAGCAACAACGCAAGCTGTTAATCTACAACATAATTTGCAAAATACTACCAGGAATAAGTTCATGATAAATTAAAGTTCAATTAATCATATTACTTAAGAACTCCCACTTAGAAAGACATCCCTCTAATCCTCTAAGTGATTGCGTGATCCATATCAACTACTCCATGTCCGATCATCACGTGAGATGGAGTAGTTTCAACGGTGAACATCAATATGTTGATCATATCTACTATATGATTCACGCTCGACCTTTCGGTCTCCGTGTTCCGAGGCCATATCTGTATATGCTAGGCTCGTCAAGTTTAACCTGAGTATTCCACGTGTGCAACTGTTTTGCACTCGTTGTATTTGAACGTAGAGCCTATCACACCCGATCATCACGTGGTGTCTCAGCACGAAGAACTTTCGCAGCGGTGCATACTCAGGGAGAACACTTCTTGATAATTTAGTGAGAGATCATCTTAAAATGCTACCGTCAATCAAAGCAAGATAAGATGCATAAAGGATAAACATCACATGCAATCAATATAAGTGATATGATATGGCCATCATCATCTTGTGCTTGTGATCTCCATCTTCGAAGCACCGTCGTGATCACCATCGTCACCGGCGCGACACCTTGATCTCCATCGTAGCATCGTTGTCGTTATGCCATCTATTGCTTCTACGACTATCACTACCGCTTAGTGATAAAGTAAAGCAATTACAGGGCGTTTGCATTTCATACAATAAAGCGACAACCATATGGCTCCTGCCAGTTGCCGATAACTTCGATTACAAAACATGATCATCTCATACAATAAAATATAGCATCATGTCTTGACCATATCACATCACAACATGCCCTGCAAAAACAAGTTAGACGTCCTCTACTTTGTTGTTGCAAATTTTACGTGGCTGCTACGGGCTTAGCAAGAACCGTTCTTACCTACGCATCAAAAACCACAACGATAGTTCGTCAAGTTAGTGATGTTTTAACCTTCGCAAGGACCGGGCGTAGCCACACTTGGTTCAACTAAAGTGAGAGAGACAGACACCCGCCAGCCACCTTTAAGCACAAGTGCTCTTAACGGTGAAACCAGTCTCGCGTAAGCGTACGCGTAATGTCGGTCCGGGCCGCTTCATCTCACAATACCGCCGAACCAAAGTATGACATGCTGGTAAGCAGTATGACTTGTATCGCCCACAACTCACTTGTGTTCTACTCGTGCATATGACATCTAAGCATAAAACTTGGCTCGGATGCCACTGTTCGGGAACGTAGTAATTTCAAAAATTTCCTACGCACACGCAAGATCATGGTGATGCATAGCAACGAGAGGGGAGAGTGTAATCTACATACCCTTGTAGACCGAAAGCGGAAGCGTTAGAACAACGCGGTTGATGTAGTCGTACGTCTTCACGGCCCGACCGATTAAGCACCGAAACTACGGCACCTCCGAGTTCTAGCACACGTTCAGCTCGATGACGTCCCTCGAACTCCGATCCAGCCGACTGTCGAGGGAGAGTTCCATCAGCACGACGGCGTGGTGACGATCTTGATGTACTACCGACGCAGCGCTTCGCCTAAGCACCGCTACGATATTATCGAGGTGGATTATGGTGGAGGGGGGCACCGCACACGGCTAAGAGATCCAAGGGATCAATTGTTGTTGTGTCTTTGGGGTGCCCCCCTGCCCCCATATATATAGGAGCAAGGGGGGAGGTGGCCGGCCTATGGAGGAGGCGCACCAAGGGGGGAGTCCTACTCCCACCGGGAGTAGGACTCCTCCTTTCCTTGTTGGAGAAGGAAAGAGGAGGAGTAGGACTCCTCCTTTCCTTGTTGGAGAAGGAAAGAGGAGGAGAGGGAGAAGGAAAAGTGGGCTGCCCCCCTTGTCCAATTCGGACCAGAGGGGGGGCGCAGGCCTCCTTCCTTTTGGCCTCTCTCCTCTATTCTCGTATGGCCCAATAAGGCCCATATACTCCCCGGCGAATTCCCGTAACTCTCCGGTACTCCGAAAAATACCCGAATCACTCAGAACCTTTCCGAAGTCCGAATATAGTCGTCCAATATATCGATCTTTACGTCTCGACCATTTCGAGACTCCTCGTCATGTCCCCGATCTCATCCGGGACTCCGAACTCCTTCGGTACATCAAAACTCATAAACTCATAATATAACTGTCATCGAAACCTTAAGCGTGCGGACCCTACGGGTTCGAGAACAATGTAGACATGACCGAGACACATCTACGGTCAATAACCAATAGCGGAACCTGGATGCTCATATTGGCTCCTACATATTCTACGAAGATCTTTATCGGTCAAACCGCATAACAACATACGTTGTTCCCTTTTTCATCGGTATGTTACTTGCCCGAGATTCGATCGTCGGTATCCAATACCTAGTTCAATCTCGTTACTGGCAAGTCTCTTTACTCGTTATGTAATGCATCATTCCTTAACTAACTCATTAGCTACATTGCTTGCAAGGCTTATAGTGATGTGCATTACCGAGAGGGCCCAGAGATACCTCTCCGACAATCGGAGTGACAAAACCTAATCTCGAAATACGCCAACCCAACATGTACCTTTGGAGACACCTGTAGTACTCCTTTATAATCACCCAGTTACGTTGTGACGTTTGGTAGCACCCAAAGTGTTCCTCCGGTAAACGGGAGTTGCATAATCTCATAGTTACAGGAACATGTATAAGTCATGTAGAAAGCAATAGCAATATACTAAACGATCAAGTGCTAGGCTAACGGAATGGGTCATGTCAATCACATCATTCTCCTAATGATGTGATCCCATTAACCAAATGACAACTCTTTAGTCTATGGTTAGGAAACATAACCATCTTTGATAAACGAGCTAGTCAAGTAGAGGCATACTAGTGACACTATGTTTGTCTATGTATTCACACATGTATTATGTTTCCGGTTAATACAATTCTAGCATGAATAATAAACATTTATCATGATATAAGGAAATAAATAATAACTTTATTATTGCCTCTAGGGCATATTTCCTTCAGTGATTCCTTCGGTGCAGCTTGAAATCGGGCACACATGCAAACACTAAGCATTATATCTAGCCTAGATGCACATAAGTACAATAAAGAACCAATCATGGAGCGGTATACCTTGTGATCGAAGTCAATACCATTTTCATCAGTGCATAGATGGCCTTTTGTGGGCATAGAAATTTTGACTCCTTTGCAATCTTGCATGCCGAATTTCCTCAGTACATCTTTGAGGTATTTCTCCTGAGATATGAATATGCCATTGCGCTGTTGACGAATTTGAAGACCTAAGAAGAATTTCAACTCTCCCATCATAGGCATTTGATATTCTTCACTCATCATATAGGCAAATTCATCACTATAACGTTGGTCAGTACAGCCAAAGATAATATCATCAACATATATTTGGCACACAAACAGTTCACCATCATAAGATTTAGTAAAGAGAGTAGGGTCGAGTGAACCGGGTGTGAAGCCATTCTTCACGAAGAATTCCTTCAATGTATCATACCACGCCCGAGGGGCTTGCTTGAGGCCATAGAGGGCCTTATTAAGTCTGAAGACTTTGTCAGGATTCTTTGGATCTTCAAAACCTGGGGGTTGAGCAACATATACTTCTTCCTCAAGCTTACCATTGAGGAATGCACTTTTCACATCCATTTGATATAAATGATATCATGATGATTAGCATAAGCAAGTAATATGCGAATAGCCTCAAGTCTAGCAACAGGTGCAAAAGTTTCATCGAAATCAATTCCTTCAACCTGTGTGTAGCCTTGAGCTACCAGTCGTGCCTTATTCCTTACCACAAGGCCATTTTCATCTTGCTTGTTGCGGTAGATCCACTTTGTGCCAATGATATTATGCTTGCGAGGATCTGGGCGTTTGACCAGTTCCCAGACATTGTTGAGCTCGAACTGATGTAATTCTTCTTCCATAGCCTGAATCCACTCCGGCTCCAAAAATGCTTCATCTACCTTAATGGGCTCTGTGATAGAGACAAAAGCATAGTGCCCACAAAAGTTAGATAAATGTGAAGCTTTTGAGCGTGTGAGAAGACCTGGCGCTTCAATGTCATCGATGATCTTGTCAACTTGTACTTCTTTTGCAACGCGAGGATGAGCTGGTTGACGTCGAGGTATTTGATCATTTTCCTCAGCACCATTATCTTCAGCATTGTCTTCAGGTGCGTCAGCTCGATGTTCTTTACGTACTGGAATGAATTCTTCAGCAAATTCTTCAGTAGGAATGACATCCTCAGTTGCCTTGAATTTGATAGAATCCTCAGGTGCTGGTTCATCTAACACAGAAGGTAGGTGCTCTATTGGGTTTCTTGTCAGTGAGGAGTTCATAGGCCGTCTTCTTGAAGAATTTGTGAAGATATACTCTATTGATGATGTGGCACGCAGTATTAATTGCATCAATCCAAAAACGATGAGGCGTTTTGTATTCATCAAGCATAGTGCAAGCCATCTCAACAAGAGTTCTGTTCTTGCGCTCCATGACACCATTTTGCTGAGGAGTATAAGGAGCAGATAAGTCATGAGTAATACCAAGTTCATCAAGATAGTCATCAAGACCGGAATTCTTGAACCCAGTTCCGTTGTCACTTCTGATGTGCTTGATCTTCACACCAAAGTTGGTTGAAGCCCTCAAGAAAAATCGTTTGAAGACTTCTTGCACTTCATGTTTGAAAATAACAATGTGTACCCATGTATATCGAGAGTAATCATCAACAACGACAAAACCATATAGAGAAGCAGCATTAGTGACTACTGAGTAATGATTAGGTCTGAAGAGGTCCATGTGAAGCAATTCGAATGGACGAGTAGTGGTCATGATAGTCTTCGCTGGATGCTTGGCCTTGGTCATTTTTCCAGCTTCACAGGCTCCGCATAAGTGATCCTTGAGGAATTTGACATTCTCAATGCCAATGACATGCTTCTTCTTCGCAAGCATGTGCAAATTCCTCATGCCTGCGTGACCAAGTCGTCGATGCCATAGCCAGCCTTCTGAAGCTTTTGCAAGTAGACACACGGCTAGTTGTGGTCCTGTAGAGAAATCAACTATATACAAATCTACTCTTCTAAAGCCTTCGAAGACTTTGGAATTGTCAGCTTCTATAATCACAACACAGCGATACTTGCCAAAGACAACAACCATATCAAGATCACAAAGCATTGAGACTGACATGAGGTTGTATCCTAAGGACTCAACAAGCATGACTTTGTCCATGTGTTTATCCTTAGAGATCACAACCTTACCAAGACCCAATACCTGACTCTTGCCTTTGTCAGCAAAGATGATATGCTTCAGATGTGATGGTGATAAGGGAGCATCCATCAAAAGATTCTTGTCACCAGTCATGTGATTTGTACATCCACTATCGAGGACCCATTCAGTGGTTTTGGGTTGATCATCCTGCAGATGAATTAGTGTAACTTACAATCTCATATGCTTCATCAATGAAGAATATGATATCAATTTCATCAGATGAATTTCATCAAGCGGTAAACAGATATAGCAGTATGAGGACGTGAGAAATGAAGGTTCATTTCATCATGGTTAGCCTGCGTCCTTTTAGGAATTTTTGTCAGGTCCCCAGCAAATTCTTCAGATGTTAAGGCACGCCTGGAGACCTGACCCTGCAGAAGAGATTAGTTCTTTTTCTTCACCACCCACATCTGAAGGGGTGGCAAAGAGTTCATCACTCTGCGAGCACCATACGAGAATGGTGGCATAGAAGCCAAACCATTTCGTTTCACATAAGAGGGGTTAGGGTAAGCATATGAATAAGCAGAGAAATTCTTCGAGGACTTATGAACATAATGATTTGAAGAATAATGTGCATATTCATAGCCCTTAGCTCTACCCTGCGAAACAGAGTTGTTAGCACGATGATAGTCATATGAGGACTTTGATCCATTTGAGGAATTTGATCCACGTGAGGAATTTGGTCCATATGAGGACTTGGATCCATATGAAGAATTAGGTCCATATGAAGAGTTTGTTCTGGGGTTCCTATTCTTCACAGGTGGTGTCATGAGGACATTCACCTAAAGACTTTCAACATAACTTTTGGGAACCCAGATTTTCTTCATAGGGGAACCGTTCCTGCAGTTAGTCCCAACATATCTAGCAAATACTTCACCATTCTGATTTTTGAACAGTTTATAGTTGGAGTCAAATGACTCATCGGAAGAATGAGGAGATTCACATGTAAAGCTAGATAACATGGATGGATCAACTGGAGGTCCCTTTGCAGCAACCCATGAGGTTTTGGGGTACTGCTCAGGCTTGCAATATGTTCCATCAGTATTAAGTTTCCTCTCAAAGGCAATACCCTCTTTCCTAGGGTTTCTATTGAGGATCTGCTTTTTGAGCACATCACAAAGAATCTGATGCCCTTTGAGGCTTTTGTACATGCCTGTCGTGTACAGTTCCTTCAGCCCTGCACCGTTAGTGATACTAGCAATGTCCTCAGATGAGGAATTAGTGATAGCAGAGGCAGGTGAAGAATTTGTAACAGTTGAAGCATTTGAACATTCAGGTGAAGAATTAGCAGATTCACGTTCAATGCACTTTAAGCATGGAGGAACAAATTCTTCCTGAGAAGTGCTGATTTGTTGAGCAAGTAATGAATCGCGCTCCTTCTGAAGATCTTCATAACTCACTCTTAGCTTCTCAAGATCTTGCTTTCTTTGAAGAAATTCATAAGAAAGTTTCTCATGATCAGATAAGAGAGTGTTATGATGACTTTGAAGGTTATCAAACCTAGACTGAAGTCTCTGAAGATTTTCAGTCAGGGCTTTAGTGCGATCCATTTCTTCACCCAACATATCATCACTTTTGTCTAGCATGTTTTGAACCTTTTCAAAAGCCCTTTGTTGTTTTACAGCAATCTTTGCAAGTTTAGAGTAGCTGGGCTTGAGATTCTCATCAGATTCATTTTCACTAGATTCAGAGGAGGTGTATTTGAGTACCTTTGCACCTTTTGCCATGAAGCAATAGGTGGGAGCGTAGTCATCATCATCTTCATCAGGCTTGTCGGTGGGGTCAGTTTCTTCAGTGTTGAAGATGGACTTGCTAACGAAAGAAGTAGCGTAGGCCAGACTCGCCACACCAGATTCAGATTCTTCAGACGCCTCCTCTTCCTCATTATCTTCAGATTCAGCTTCAGAGTCCATTTCCTTGCCAATGAATGCCCGAGCCTTCTTGGAGCTGCTCTTCTTGTGAGATGAAGACTTCGAGGATTTTGATGACGAAGATTTTGACGATTTCTTCTTCTTCTTTGCATCATCAGAACTGTAATCCTTGTATTTCTTCTTCTTCAATTCCTTTTCCCACTGAGGACAATCTTGAATATAATGACCAGGTTTCTTGCATTTGTGGCACAGCCTTCTCTTATAGTCACTTGATGAGGAATCACTGTTTCTTGAGGATTTTCCAAAGCGACCACGTATTGAGAACTTTTGGAATTTCTTCAAGAGCAGTGCTAGCTCCTGGCTCAGTTCTTCAGGATCACCAAGGCTACTACCAAAGTCCTCACATTCAGACTCAGACACAACCTTGGCCTTCAGGGCATGTGGTTTGCCATAGCTCGAACCATAGAGATCTCTCTTTTCAGCAAGCTGGAACTCGTGAGTATTTAGCCTTTCGAGGATATCGGCAGGATCAAGAGACTTGTAGTCAGCCCGTTCTTGTATCATCAGACCCAGAGTATCAAATGAGGAATCAAGCGATCTCAGTAGTTTTTTCACCACCTCATGGTCAGTGATATCAGTGGCACCGAGGGCTTGAAGCTCATTTGAGATGTCAGTGAGGCGATCAAAGGTTTGTTGGACATTTTCATTGTCAAGTCTTTTGAAGCGGTTGAAGAGATTCCGAAGAACATCAACTCGAGAGTCACGCTGAGTTGAGACTCCTTCATTCACTTTGGACAGCCTATCCCAGATAAGCTTAGCAGTTTCCAAAGCACTCACTCTTCCATATTGTCCTTTACTCAGATGGCCACAGATGATATTCTTCGCTTGAGAATCGAGTTGCTTGAATCTCTTCACGTCGGTAGCATTCAGTGAGGGTGAAACAGAGGGAACACCATTTTCCACAACATACCAGAGATCGTTGTCAATTGCCTCGAGATGCATTCGCATCTTGTTTTTCCAGTAGGGGTAGTCCGTCCCATCAAAGGTAGGACACCTAGCCGAGACCTTGATCATACCTGCGGTCGACATAACTAAAACTCCAGGCGGTTAAACCAAAATCACAAAGAACAAGGGAGTACCTTACTCTGATACCCATTGAAAGTGCGATATGTCGACTAGAGGGGGGTGAATAGGCGATTTTTATGAATTCTTCACTGAGGAATTTTCCGGTGAGTAAATTCCTTAGCGAAGAACTATTAGCAGCGGAATAAGTACTCAGAAGTAAGTATGATAGAATACAAGCATGGTCATCATTATGAAATGAAGACTAGCACAGAGTACAGAAAGCGTAATCATAGGATAACACAAGATGAAGACATACAGACTGAGGAAATTGAACTGAGGAAATTGAGAAAGTCTTCAGTCAAAGTCTTCAAACACAGATATGAATAAACACTCAACACAGTAATGAGGAAATGAAAGGGTTGAGGAAATAGAACCAGTAGGTTGGTGAAGACAATGATTTGGTAGACCAGTTCCAACTGCTGTCTCAGTTGTACGTCTGGTTGGAGCGGCTGAGTATTTAAACTCGAGGACACATAGTCCCGGACACCCAGTCTCTGAGCACGCAGCTCAGGACACCCACTCCTCACCGTATTCTCCTTGAACTAAGATCACACAAATCCCGTCCAATCACTCGTGGTAAGTCTTCAGGCGACTTCCAAACCTTCACAGACTTGGTCACTCGGCGATCCACAATTCCTCTTGGATGCTCTAGACCTTGACGCCTAACCGTCTGGAAGAAGCATAGTCTTCAAAGGTAACAAGTGTTGGATCCATGCAGGATCAATTTCTTCAGTGATGCTCAATCACTTTGGGGTTTGTAGGTGTTTGGGTTTGGGATTTTCCTCACTTGATGATTTTCGCTCAAAGTCCTCGGACGATGGGTTGCTCTCAAATGACAAGTGTCAAGTTCTCTCGGAGCAGCCAACCAGCTAGTGGTTGTAGGGGGCGGCTACTTATAGCCTAGGGAGCAGCCCGACATGATAAGACATAAATGCCCCTCAATGATATGACCGTTAGGTGGATAAGATATTTTGGGACAGCTGGCGCGCAGCACAGCAACGGTCGGAAATTTGACTCTCAAATTCCTCAGGGCTATCATGTTCCTCACTGTGTAGGTAATTCGCACTGGCGGATTCCTAAATCCTCAGTCAGAACAAATTCATCAGCGACCAGAAGAACTTCGTCTCTGTCACTGAAGAAAGTGACTGAACTTTATGAGATTTCCAAAGGCTTCACTCGAAGGGATTGGTAGGTGTAGGATTTTGAGTTGAGCATCACATGGAAATTTTTCCTTAGTATTTCCTTGACCCCCTTTAACAGTACGGTGTTTCCTATTACTCAAGAAGGAGAAAATGAAACTACGAAAACAAAAGCCTTCACGCTTCATGTTCCACAAATGAATACCAAGTCTTCAAGGTCACACCAATTTCTTCACTTTCAAAGTCTTCAGAATATCAAAGTCTTCAGTTGAAGAACTTCATTTTTAGGGGTCGACATTCTCTGTAAATATCAAACTCCTCATAGACTTATAGACCTGTGTACACTCACAAACACATTAGTCCCTTAACCTATAAGTCTTCAATACACCAAAATCACTAAGGGGCACTAGATGCACTTACAATGCCTCTGAAGACTTGGAAACGGAAGTTTCCAAACGAGGGAAGAAACCCTCGCCAGGGGGCCCTGCCCCAGAGGGCGTCCTTACCGCACAGCGCCCGGAAGGGCGCCAGCCCTGAACCGAGCGTAAGTGAAAAAAGGTACTTTGGTAAATATATCCTGTTTTGTCTCTGAGAATAATAACCGAGACATATTTGTTGCAGTCCGTCTCGTGGCCCTTCTCCACAGAGTTCGTCTTCAGGGGATCTTCCTCCAGAGATGATGGAGAGCGAGACGCCTCCTCCTGCCTCCCCATCACACGGGGCGGACGACCCTGAGGTGTCATCACGGAGGATTTCTCTTGATCCGCCCAGGCCAGAAGTTGACACTTCAGCTGCCCACAGTCCGGAATATACGGCTCCCAAGGAGAGCTTCGGGAAGAGTCCGAGATTGTCCGGCACACAGCGGACACACTGATGGGTCTTCTAGAGCGAGCGGCCGTCTCAGAGACACATCGTGCCTTAATGGGTACGGTGGTTGAGAGAATTTCATTTGCCAAAAGCGGTTTGAATGAAGCTTTTACGAGTCTGCTTAGAGGCTTTGAGGTACGCAAAAATTAATATATGTATTTTTGACGGTACCGCACATGCTAGGTGTGCTCTGTATAGATAGTAGCCCCTGAGACTCTAGTTGCCATCCAAAGGTGGCGAACAGAGGATCATAATCTCTGGTAATAATCGCACCGCTTTATGTGCAGGCGGCTGAGGGTTCGACGGCTGACCGGACTGCTGATTTTGCTGAACTGAAGCGGCAACTTGACGTGGCCGATGCCGACATCGCGCTTGTTAACACGCGGCTTGGCGAGGCCCAGGGTATGTATGTTCGACTTGTCAGCAAATGTTAAAGAGGAGCATGATGCTAGTATCTATAATATGATGTGATTGTAGATGGAGTTGCTGCCATAGAGACCCTTCGGGCGGAGCTTGCCCGAGCCAAGGAGCAAGCCCGAATAAGTGATGTGGCCGCTCTGAATGCGGTCGAAGAGTTAAGAGCCGAACAGGCTGCTCATTGCCAGAGCGAAGAAAAGATAGCCCAGATGGCTGCTGAGCTGAAAGATGCTGCCGACCACCATGAGCTCCTTGAAAAGGAAAACCAAGCAAAAACGGTTGACCTGAAGAAGGCCCTGGAGGCGGCCAAGGAAACCCGCTCTAAAATGAGAGGAGTAAGGGAGGAGCTTCATGAAGCCGGAGATATCACGGCTGGGAAGCCCTATTTGCTGCAAATGAAGTTCGGAGATCCGAAGTATGCTCCTCTAGATCAGTTGTGGAGCGCTGCGGACGCGTATGCGGACCTGGCAAAGAGTGCTGCTGACGCAACCGAATTTTACAAAGATCGGAAAGACCATAAGGTGGAAAGGTTATTTTGGTCACAGTTCAGTGCCCCGACGCGTCCGCTGCCGTTGAATGAAAGGATGGACGCATGTGACGAGCTCCATAGGTTGTCCGGGCTTGCTATGAGGTCTGTCGTGGATCATCTTTGGCCACGGGGGACAAGGCTGGACAGTTATTTTGGATTAGTGCAACAATTCCTTGGTGCTGTGTTGCACATCGATGCTGTGAAGAGGTCGGCGTGCATAGAGGGTGCGTGGATGGATCTCATGACCCAAAAGTATAGGGGATCTATCGTAGTCATTTCGGTAAGTAAGAGTGTCGAACCCAACGAGGAGCAGAAGGAAATGACAAGCGGTTTTCAGTAAGGTTTTCTCTGCATGCACTGAAATTGTAGGTAACAGATAGTTTTGTGATAAGATAAATTGTAACGAGTAACAAGCAATGAAAGTAAAAAAAAGTGCAGCAAGGTGGCCCAATCCTTTTTGTAGCAAAGGACAAGCCTGGACAATTTCTTATAAAGAGAAAAGAGCTCTCGAGGACACATGGGAATTATCGTCAAGCTAGTTTTCATCACGCTCATATGATTCGCGTTCGGTACTTTGATAATTTGATATGTGGGTGCACCGTTGCTTGGGTACTGCCCTTACTTGGACAAGCATCCCACTTATGATTAACCCCTATTGCAAGCATCCGCAACTACAAAAGAAGTATTAAGGTAAACCTAACCACAACATTAGACATATGGATCCAAATCAGCCCCTTACGAAGCAACGCATAAACTAGGGTTTAAGCTTCTGTCACTCTAGCAACCCATCATCTACTTATTACTTCCCAATGCCTTCCTCTAGGCCCGAATGATGGTGAAGCTTCATGTAGTCAATGTTCACATAACACCACTAGAGGAAAGATAACATACATCTCATCAAAATATCGAACGAATACCAAATTCACATGACTACTAATAGCAAGACTTCACCCATGTCCTCAGGAACAAACGTAACTACTCACAAAGCATATTCATGTTCATAATCAGAGGAGTAATAATATGCATTAAGGATCTGAACATATGATCTTCCACCAAGTAAACCAATTAGCATCAACTACAAGGAGTAATAAACACTTCTAGCAACCCACATGTGCCAATTTGTGGTTTTGATACAAGATTGGATACAAGAGATGAACTAGGGTTTTGAGAGGAGATGGTGTTGGTGAAGATTTTGATGGAGATTGACCCCCTCCCGATGAGAGGATCGTTGGTGATGACGATGGTGATGATTTCCCCCTCCCGGAAGGAAGTTTCCCCGGTAGAACAGCTCTGCCGGAGCTCTAGATTGGTTCCGCCAAGGTTCCGCCACATGGCGGCGGAGTTTCGTCCCGTAAGCCTGCCTCTGATTTTTTTTCCAGGGTAAAAGCCTTCATATAGCAGAAGATGGGCACCGGAGGGCCACCAGGGGGCCCAGGAGATAGGGGGGACGCCAAGTAGGGGTGGGCGTGCCCCCCACCCTCCTGGCCTGGGTGTGGGCCCCCTCTGGTAGTTTCTTCGCTCAATAATTCTTATTAATTCCAAAAATAATTTCCATGGAGTTTCAGGATTTTTGGAGCAGTGCAGAATAGGTTTCCAATATTTGCTCCTTTTCCTGCCAGAATTCTAGCTGCTGGCATTCCCCCTCTTCATGGTAAACCTTGTAAAATAAGAGAGAATAGCCATAAGTATTGAGATATAATGTGTAACAACAGCCCATAATGCAATAAATATTGATATAAAAGCATGATGCAAAATGGACGTATCAACTCCCCCAAGCTTAGACCTCGCTTGTCCTCAAGCGGAAGCCGAAATCGAAAAATATGTCCAGATGTTTAGAGATAGAGGTGTCGATAAAAATGAAATACGGACATGATGGCATCATGATCATTCTTATAATAGCAACATATATATACATATTGTCATATGATTTCTTATACTCAAGTAATAATCAATTCACAATGTCAAGTATGGTTCAGAAACTTCATTGGGAACTAACAAACTATAATCTCAGTTATTGAAGCAATTGCAATTTATCATAACATCAGAAAGAGTCAAAAATCGAGACTTTCAGCAAGTCCACATACTCAACTATCATGTAGTCTTCTACAATTGCTAACACTCACGTAGTACTTGTGGTTATGGAGTTTCAACCGGACACTGAGAAAGATAGGGGCTTATTGTGTTGCCTCCAAACGTATTCACCTTTAGGTGATGTCAACAATAATAGTTCATGCTAACTTACATCCAATTGGATATATATATCAAGATCTTTCAAACACGAGGATCTTGCTAAAGGATAAAATAAAAAGGGAAAGGTGAAGATCACCTTGACTCAAGTATAAAGTAAAAACATAAAGTAAAAAATATGCCCTTCGCAGAGGGAAGCAGAGGTTGTCATGTGCTTTTAGGGTTGGATGCACAAAATCTTAATGCAAAAGAACGTCACTTTATATTGCCACTTGTGTGTGGACCTTTATTATGCAGTCCGTCGATTTTATTGCTTCCACAACAAGATCGTATAAAGCTTATTTTCTCTGCACTAATAAGTCATACATATTTAAAGAGCAATTTCTATTGCTTGCAACATGACAACTTGAAGGATCTTACTCAATCCATAGGTAGGTATGGTGGACTCTCATGGAAAAACTGGGTTTAAGGATATTTGGAAGCACAAGTAGTATCTCTACTTGGTGCAAGGAATTTGGCTAGCATGAGGGGGAAAGGCAAGCTCAACATGTTGGGAAGATCAATGACAATACACTTTAATTGAGACGTGAGAAAACATAAACCATTACGTTGTCTTCCTTGTCCAACGTCAACTCTTTTAGCATGTCATACTTAATGAGTGCTTCACAATCATAAATGATGTCCAAGATAATATATTTGTATGTGAAACCTCTCTTTCCTCATGACTTCCTATTAATTGCAACGATGACCAACACTACGTTTGTCAACTCTCAACAAATTTTATGCCTCATACTTTCTATGTGTGAAGTCATTACTATCCATAAGATCAATATGAACTGTTTTATTCTTTTTATTCTTTCTACTTTCTCAAGATCATGGAAAGATAGCAAAGCCCTTGACTCAACACTAATCTTTATTATAGATAGCTCATGGACTCGATTTAATAAAGGGATCACAAAGCAAAACTCAAAACTACTTGATACTAAAACTTCAATCTACTAGATCAAGATACTACTAAAAGGAACGGACTAAATAAAACGGTAAAGATAGGAGTGTGATGGTGATACGATACCGGGGCACCTCCCCCAAGCTTGGCAGTTGCCAAGGGAAGTGCCCATACTCATGTGATTAAGTCCTCGGAGGTGGTGAAGTAGGAGTTATTGATGAAGTAGGCTTGTCGTCCATCTTCCAAGGCATAGGCTCACCATCATAGAAGGATGATCGAGTCTCCGGGATCCTCAAATCTGCAGCCAAACTCATCCTCTTGAATCTATATTCATACTCACAGTTTTGGTTTTGCAGGTCATGGATCTGGGCTTGGAGGTGCTCGATTTTCTTTTGAAGCTTGAATATGGTCTCCCCAATGACCTTGGCATCTATCTTGTGGTTGTTGGTGAACTCCGTGATCATCATCTGGTTGGCGTTGAGTCCATGCTCCACCATCCCTTGGCACTTGAAAACTTGTTGCTCCATGGCTTCGAGCTTTGTCTCCACGCTTCCGGTACGCCTTGGTCCCTCCACATCGCGGATGTGCAGCACCCCCTCACACATATCAATGGTTTGAGGGTGTTACAGCACCTCCGCAAGATAGGGGTTGATAACCCTCTTGAAAACTTGTCCTTGGGAGCGCTTGGAGACGTCATGATGCTCTGGATCTGTCAGAAAAAACAGCTCAAAACGAAAACAGAGGATATTTGCGTGGTATGGTGGTCAAAGCCTTCGGGAGATTATATAATGAATTTTTACCGACCTAAATATCTAACGTGCAAGAAAACGGAGTCCAGGAGGCACACGAGGTGGCCACAAGACAGGGGGGCTAGCCCAGGAAGGGTGGGCACGCCCTCCACCCTCGTGGAGGCCTCGTGTGCTTCCCGGATTACTTCTTTCTTCCTAAAATTCTTAAATATTCTAAAACTGATAAAAATTGCCATTAGAACTGTTTTCGAGTCGGTTTACTTACCGTACCACATACCAATTCCTTTTCGGAGTCTGGAACGTTCTGGAAAGTGTCCCTTATGTATTCCTCCGGGGTTATGGTCTCAATAATATTAGTTTCAACATTGATAGGATTACCTGAGATATAATGTTTAATTCTTTTACCGTTCACCACCCTTGGACTTGTGCCTTCGAAGTTGTTGATTTTTATGGCATCGGAACAATAGACCTCCTCGATAACGTAAGGACCTTCCCATTTAGAGAGAAGTTTTCCTGAAAGAAATCTGAAACGAGAGTTGAATAATAATACATAATCACCTACGCTAAACTCACGCTTTTGTATCCGTTTGTCATGCCAGCGTTTGACTTTTTCTTTGAATAGCTTGGCATTCTCGTAGGCTTGGGTTCTCCATTCATCAAGTGAGCTAATATCAAATAACCTCTTCTCACTGGCAAGTTTAAAGTCATAGTTGAGCTCTTTAATAGCCCAATATGCTTTATGTTCAAGTTCGAGAGGTAAGTGACATGCTTTTCCATAAACCATCTTATACGGAGACATACCCATAGGATTTTTGTATGCAGTTCTATATGCCAATAATGCATCATCCAGTTTTTTGGACCAATTCTATCTAGATCTATTGACAGTCTTTTGCAAAATTAATTTGAGCTCTCTATTGCTCAACTCTACTTGACCACTAGACTGCGGGTGATAAGGAGATGTGATTCTATGATTAACATCATACTTAGCAAGCATCTTACGGAAAGCACCATGCATAAAATGTGAACCACCATCAGTCATATGATATCTAGGGACTCCAAACCTCGGAAAAGTAACTTCCTTCAGTATCTTAATAGAGGTGTTATGATCAGCACTACTAGTTGGAATAGCTTCTACCCACTTAGTAACGTAATCAACAACAACTAAAATATGTGTGTAACCATTAGAGGCAGGAAAAGGTCCCATATAATCAAAGCCCCAAACATCAAACGGTTCAATAACAAGAGAATAATTCAGAGGCATTTCTTGACGTCTACTAATATTACCAATTCTTTGACATTCATCACAAGATAAGACAAACTTACCAGCATCTTTGAAGAGAGTAGGCCAATAAAAACTAGATTGCAATACCTTATGTGCAGTTCTATCTCCAGCGTGGTGTCCTCCATATGATTCAGAGTGAGACTTGCGTAGGATATGTTCCTGTTCATGCTCAGGTACACAATGTCTAATAACACCATCTACTCCTTCTTTATAAAGGTGTGGGTCATCCCAGAAGTAATGTCTTAAATCATAAAAGAACTTTTTCTTTTGCTGGTATGTGAAACTAGGTGGTATAAATTTAGCAACAATGTATTAGCATAATCAGCATACCAAGGAGCGATACGAGAAGCATTAATGACCGCTAATTGTTCATTAGGAAAACTATCATCAATAGGCAGTGGGTCATCAAGAACATTCTCTAACCTAGACAAGTTGTCTGCAACGGGGTTCTCAGCTCCCTTTCTATCAATAATATGCAAATCAAATTCTCGGAGCAAGAGAACCCATCTAATAAGTCTAGGCTTAGCATCTTTCTTTTCCATAAGATATTTAATAGCAACATGATCAGTGTGAATAGTAACTTTGGAATCAACAATATAAGGTCTAAACTTATCACATGCAAACACAACTGCTAAGAATTCTTTTTCAGTAGTAGCATAATTTCTCTGGGCAGTATCAAGAGTCTTACTAGCATACTGGATAACATTCAATTTCTTATCAACTCTTTGCCCTAGAACAACACCTACAGCATAATCACTAGCATCACACATAACTTCAAAGGGTAAATTCCAATCAGGTGGTTGAACAATAGGTGCAGTTATCAAAGCTTTCTTAAGTATTTCAAATGCTTCTACACAATCATCATCAAAGACAAAAGGAATATCTTTTTTCAATAAATTAGTCAGAGGCCTAGAGATTTTCCTTAATGAACCTCCTATAAAAACCGGCATGACCAAGGAAACTTCTTATACCTTTTATGTCCTTAGGACATGGAATATTTTCAATAGCATCAACTTTAGCTTTATCAACTTCAATACCTCTCTCGGAAATCTTATGGCCCAAGACAATGCCTTCATTAACCATGAAGTGGCACTTTTCCCAATTCAAGATGACACTAGTGTCTTCGCATCTCTGCAAAACTCGATCAAGGTTTCTCAAGCAATCATCAAAAGAGGATCCATAGACGGAGAAATCATCCATGAATACCTCACAAATCTTTTCACAAAAGTCAGAGAATATAGACATCATGCATCTTTGAAAGGTAGCAGGTGCATTACATAAACCAAAAGGCATACATCTATAAGCAAAAGTATCGAAAGGGCAAGTAAAAGTAGTTTTTGATTGATCCTTCGCTGACACAGGTATTTGAGAGGAACCAGAATAACCATCTAGAAAGTAGAAATGTGTGTGTTTGGATAGTCATTCTAGCATTTGATCAATAAAAGCTAAAGGATAATGATCTTTCTTAGTAGCTTTATTTAATTTATGGGAATTAATTACCATCCTATAACCTGTAATAATTCTTTGCGGGGTCAATTCATTTTTATCATTAGGAATGACAGTGATACCTCCCTTTTTAGGAACACAATGGACAGGGCTTACCCAATCACTATCAGCAACGGGATAAATTATACCTGCCTTAAGGAGCTTTAGTATCTCCTTTCTTACCACTTCTTTCATCTTAGGATTCAATCATCGTTGAGGATCTCTAATTGGTTTGGCATCATCCTCCAAATTAATTTTGTGTTGACATAATGTGCGACTAATGCCCTTGGGATCATCCAGAGTATATCCAATAGAAGCACAGTGCTTCTTCAGAGTCTTCAATAATCTTTCTTCTTCTTGATCTGAAAGGTTAGCACTAATAATAATAGGATATATTTTATTTTCACCAAGATAAGCATACTTAAGATTATCAGGTAATGGTTTGAGTTCAAACACGGGATCACCCTTGGGAGGAGGGGGATCCCCTAGAATTTCAACGGGTAGGTTGTGTTTCAGCATAGGTTCATGTTGAAGGAACACTTCATCTATTTCCCTTCTTTCCTTCATAAACATATCATTTTCATGGTCTAGCAAATATTGTTCCAACGGATCAGTAGGAGGCACGACAATAGAAGAAAGACCAATAATCTCATCCTTACTAGGTGATTCTCTATTACGGGGTTGTCCATGAAACTTAGCAAAATTAAACTCATGAGACATATCCCCTAAGCCAATTGTAACAGTATACTTTTTGCAATCAATCCTAACCTTAACAATATTCAAGAAGGGTCTACCAAAAATAATGGGACAAAAATCATCTTGTGGGGAAATAAGAACAAGAAAATCAGTAGGATATTTAACCTTCCGCACAAGACTTCAACATCTCTAACAATCCCAATTGGTGAAATAGTATCTCTATTGGCAAGCTTGATAGTAACATCAATACCTTCTAATTCAGCAGGTGCAATATCATGCATAATTTCTTTATAAAAGTCATAGGGTATTGCACTAGCACTAGCACCCATATCACATAAGCCATGATAACAATGATCTCCTATTTTAACAGAAATAACAGGCATGCCTACAACAGGTCTATGTATCTTAGTATCTGGTCTAACAATATTAGCAGTCTCACCACAGAAATAAATAACATGCCCATCTAAATCATCATCCAAGAGATCTTTAACCATAGCAGTTCAAATTTGATTTGCTCAGGAGGTGTATAAGTCCTAGTATTACTCTGACGAACAACAGTCGAAGTTTAAGCATGATCCTTTATCCAAACAGGAAAAGGAGGTTCCTCAACATAAGTAGTAGGAACAATAGGATCACTATAAGTGACAGTCTTTTCTTCGATTGTAATAGGTGCAACTACTTTTACTTCAACGGGAGGATTATATTTAAACCACTTCTCCTTAGGGAGATCAACGTGAGTAGCAAAAAATTCACAAAAAGCAGCTACTATCTCAGAGTCAAGTCCATACTTAGCGCTAAATCCACTAAAAGCATCGGTATCCATAAAAGATTTAACACAATCAAACTTAGGTGTCATACCTACCTCCTTACCATCGTTGAAACCCCAATCTTCAGAGTTGCGTTTAATTCTTTCCAATAAGTCCCATTTGAATTCAATAGTCTTCAGCATATAAGAACCAACACAAGGAGTATCGAGCATGTTGCGATCATTGGGAGAAAGTCGAGCATAAAATTTTTGAATAATCATTTCTCTGGAGAGCTCATGATTGGGGCATGAATATAACATTGACTTAAGCCTCCCCCAAGCTTGAGCGATGCTTTCGCCTTCGCGAGGCCAGAAATTATATATGTAATTACGATCACGATGAACAAGATGCATAGGATAGAACTTCTGGTGAAATTCCAACTTCAATCGTTTATAATTCCAAGATACCGTCTCATCACATAGCCTATACCATGTCAATGCATCTCCCTTCAAAGATAAAGGGAAGACCTTCCTTCTGACAACATCATCGGGAATACCTGCAAGCTTAAATAATCCACAAACTTCATCCACAAAGATAAGTGTAAATCGGGATGCAATGTTCCATCTCCTGCAAAGGGATTAGCTAGCAGTTTCTCTATCATACCCGAAGGAATCTCAAAGTAAATATTTTTAGTAGGTTCAGTAGGTTGAGTAGCAACTCTTTGTTCTTCCGATCAGGGTGAAGATACCCCGAACAAGCCCCTCAAAGGATTAGTTTCCATAGTGACAAGTAACAGAAAATTTCAGCACACTATATAAATGTTTCCTTACAAAGTTCCACTCACCAAAAACATTATGCTCCCCGGCAACGGCGCCAGAAAAGAGTCTTGATGACCCACAAGCATAGGGGATCTATCGTAGTCCTTTCGATAAGTAAGAGTATCTAACCCCAACGAGGAGCAGAAGGAAATGACAAGCGGTTTTCAGTAAGGTTTTCTCTGCAAGCACTGAAATTGTAGGTAACAGATAGTTTTGTGATAAGATAAATTGTAACGAGTAACAAGCAATGAAAGTAAATAAAGTGCAGCAAGGTGGCCCAATCCTTTTTGTAGCAAAGGACAAGCCTGGACAATTTCTTATAATGAGAAAAGAGCTCCCGAGGACACATGGGAATTATCGTCAAGCTAGTTTTCATCACGCTCATATGATTCGCGTTCAGTACTTCGATAATTTAATATGTGGGTGGACTGGTGCTTGGGTACTGCCCTTACTTGGAAAAGCATCCCACTTATGATTAACCCCTATTGCATGCATCCGCAACTACAAAAGAAGTATTAAGGTAAACCTAACCACAGCATTAGAGATATGGATCCAAATCAGCCCCTTATGAAGCAACGCATAAACTAGGGTTTAAGCTTCTGTCACTCTAGCAACCCATCATCTACTTATTACTTCCTAGTTCCTTCCTCTAGGCCCAAATAATGGTGAAGCTTCATGTAGTCTACGTTCACATAACACCACTAGAGGAAAGACAACATACATCTCATCAAAATATCGAACGAATACCAAATTCACATGACTACTAATAGCAAGACTTCACCCATGTCCTCAGGAACAAACGTAACTACTCACAAAGCATATTCATGTTCATAATCAGAGGAGTAATAATATGCATTAAGGATCTAAACATATGATCTTCCACCAAGTAAACCAATTAGCATCAACTACAAGGAGTAATCAACACTACTAGCAACCCACAGGTACCAATTTGTGGTTTTGATACTAGATTGGATACAAGAGATGAACTAGGGTTTTGAGAGGAGATGGTGTTGGTGAAGATGTTGATGGAGATTGACCCCCTCCTGATGAAAGGATCGTTGGTGATGACGATGGTCATGATTCCCCCCTCCCGGAGGGAAGTTTCCCCGGCAGAACAGCTCTGCCGGAGCTCTAGATTGGTTCTGCCAAAGTTCCGCCTCGTGGCGGCGGAGTTTCGTCCCGTAAGCCTGCCTCTGATTTTTTCCAGGGTAAAAGCCTTCATATAGCAGAAGATGGGCACCGAAGGGCCACCAGGGGGCCCAGGAGACAGGGGGCGCGCCCAGTAGGGGTGGGCGCTCCCCCACTCTCCTGGCCTGGGTGTGGGCCCCCTCTGGTAGTTTCTTCGCTCAATAATTTTTATTAATTCCAAAAATAACTTCCCTGGAGTTTCAGGATTTTTGGAGCAGTGTGGAATAGGTTTCCAATATTTGCTCCTTTTCCAGCCAGAATTCCAGCTGCCGGCATTCCCCATCTTCATGGTAAACCTTGTAAAATAAGAGAGAATAGCCATAAGTATTGAGATATAATGTGTAATAACAGCCCATAGTGCAATAAATATTGATACAAAGCATGATGCAAAATGGACGTATCAGGCTCTTGCCCGTGTTAAAACATACTGGGCAGGGATGGAAACCACCGCTATTGCAACCCGGGGTCCGGCGGGAGGCCAGGACCCGACCGAGCACTATTTTGAAGAAGTATGAGAAGGTGCCCGTTTAATAGAGGCTCAGTGCTCGAAGAGTGTCATGTTCGAGTGACATGTATCTCAATTGTAAAAACAATGCTATTTTGATTATGAAGGTTGTGTTTATACTTTTGCCCGAAAGTATTATAGTGCCTCCTGTGCGGCCATTTATGTATGTATATAACCTGAAAGTTTGCAGTCGTCGGCTTCAGCCCCCACGCATATAATCCGGGGGTGTTCGAAAAATGTGTAGTCACACTTGATCCAATGTCTTGGTCCGTTAAGGAGGTGGTAGCACGGCGAACCTGGCAATCGGACTATATAGCTTTAACACTTTCACTTAGCCATAGGAGTTTGATGGTGGGGCTACTATATAGCCCCTGGTACTTCCGCGTTCATCCGAATATGGTGCGCGTACGTACGGGAAACCGGTACTTCATTAATGTGGAGAAATCGTGAAGATTCCACTGAGTCATTGAGTGGTTGACGAGTCTCGCGCTGTATCATGACAGTCAGTTTTCGGCTTTCTCTACTGAGGTGCTCATCCAAATTAACCAGGGCACAATCACAGTAGTTCTCCCTGTGCCGCCTTAGCCGATAGAGCGGAACATAAGGTAGCAAAACACGGGAGCCGAGCAAACCCAACATTTAACCAAAGACATGATTCAGAGCTGATGCATATAAGGCCAAACTCGCGACACCGAACACTCCCTAAGGTATTCGGACTTTACAACATATACTGGGCTGAATAACGCCCTCGATAATGAGCCCTATGTTTCCAGGTACATGCATTAGTCTGGCGTGACAAAGTGCCAAGAACACCAGTATCCCTCCTGGTTGTGTTAAGTGCCCGGAGGGGAAGAAGCAACAAGAGACATTAAAAAAGGTTTACGCAGGGTCTTAATCTAAAGAGAAACCTTTGAGCGAGGCCCTGCTGCACGTCTGCGCCTCTATCTCCATTGTGTCGTATCCTGGAAGGGTGTAGCACGATGATTATCTGTAAAAAAAGAAAGGGGAAAACCCTGGTGAAAGACTTCATGCGAAGAGTTGGTTAATCTGAATGAACCATGAAAATGCAATATGCTATTGTATTAATGGGGTCGAGCCAAACTATGTGCCTCTTCTCTTTTTTTTGCGAGCAGCCCCTAGCACCACTTATGGGGTATCCCCAGCTCAGGTTTATCTGGGCTGTTATATCTAGTGGAGCGCCGGACTCGTCTAACCATGTCCATGGTCTTGACGACCGTTTATTCTGGTTGGAGGGGCCGCTCAGTGTTCGGCTGCTAGAGCCGCCACATATTCTTCTGTGTGTAAGGAACGCTCTGTATTTCCGCTAACTATGATGATGCCACATGGACTGGGCATCTCAAGTTTAAGGTAGGCATATGATGACCCACAAGTGTAGGGGATCTAGCGTAGTCCTTTCGATAAGTAAGAGTGTCAAACCCAACGAGGAGCAGAAGGAAATGATAAGCGGTTTTCAGTAAGGTTTTCTCTGCAAGCACTGAAATAGTAGGTGATAGATAGTTTTGTGATAAGATAAATAGTAACGAGCAAAAGTTGATAAAGTAAATAAAGTGCAGCAAGGTGGCCCAATCCTTTATGTAGCAAAGGATAAGCCTGGAAAAATTCTAATAATAAGGAAGAAGCTCCGAGGACACATTGAGAATTATCGTCAAGCTAGTTTTCATCACGCTCATATGATTCGCGTTCGGTACTTTGATAATTTGATATGTGGGTGGAGCGGCACTTGAGTACTGCCCTAACTTGGACAAGCATCCCACTTATGATTAACCCCTATTGCAAGCGTCCGCAACTACAATAAGGAGTATTAAGGTAATCCTAACCACAACATTAAACATATGGGTCCATATCAACCCCTAACGAAGCAACTAATAAACTAGGGTTTAAGCTTCTGTCACTCTAGCAACCCATCATCTACTTATTACTTCCCTATGCCTTCCTCTAGGCCCAAATAATGGTGAAGTGTCATGTAATCGACGTTCACATAGCACCACTAGAGGAGAGACAACATACATCTCATCAAAATATCAAACGAATACCAAATTCACATGACTACTAATAGCAAGACTTCACCCATGTCCTCAGGAACAAACGTAACTACTCACAATGCATATTCATGTTCATGATCAGAGGTGTAATAATATGCATTAAGGATCTGAACATATGATCTTCCACCAAATAAACCAATAAGTATCAACTACAAGGAGTAATCAACACTACTAGCAACCCACAGGTACCAATTTGTGGTTTTGGATACAAGAGATGAACTAGGCTTTGACATGAGTTGGTGCTGGTGAAGATGTTGATGGAGATTGACCCCCTCCCGATGAGAGGATCGTTGGTGATGACGTTGGTGATGATTTCCCCCTCCCGAAGGGAAGTGTCCCCAGCAGAACAGCTCCGCCAGAGCCCTAGAATGATTCCGCCAAGGTTCCGCCTCGTGGCGGCGGAGTTTCGTCTCATAAGCTTGCCCACGAATTTTTCCAGGACAAAACCCTTCATATAGCAGAAGATGGACGCTGGAGGCCCACCAGGGGGCCCAGGAGGTAGGGGGCGCGCCCCTGGGGGGCGCGTCCTCCTGTCTCCTAGACAGGGTGTGGGCCCCCTGGCCTATTTCTTTTGCTCATAATTCCTTAATAATTCCAAAAAGTTGTTTTGTGGAGTCTCAGGTCTTTTGGAGTTGTGCAGAATAGGTTTCCAATGTTTGCTCCTTTTCCAGCTAGAATTCCAGCTCCCGGCATCCCCCCTCTTCATAGTAAACCTTGTAAAATAAGAGAGAATAGCCATAAGTATTGAGATATAATGTGTAATAACAGCCCATAATGCAATAAATATTGATATAAAAGCATATTGCAAAATGGACGTATCAACTCCCCCAAGCTTAGACCTCGCTTGTCCTCACGCGGAAGCCGAAATCGAAAAATATGTCCACATCTTTAGAGATAGAGGTGTCGATAAAAATAAAATACGGACATGAGGGCATCATGATCATTCTAATAACAATAACATATATGGATTTTGTCATATGATTTCCTATGTTCAAGTAATAAGCAATTCACAAAGTCAAGTATGGTTCAAAAACTTCATTGGGAGCCAACAAACTGTACTCTCGGTCATTGAAGCAATTGCAATTTATCGTAACATCAGAAAGAGCCAATAATAGAGCTCCTCAGCAATCTCCCATACTCAACCATCTCGTAGTCTCCCATAATTTTTAACACTCACACAATACTTGTGGTTATAGAGTTTCAACCGGACACTGAGAAAGATAGGGGCTTTTTGTGTTGCCTCCCAACGTATTCACCTTTAGGTGATATCAACAATAATAGCCTATGCCAACTTACATCCAACCGGGTATATTTATCATGATGTTTAAAACACTAAGAGCTTGCAAAAGGATAAAATGAAAAAGGGAAAGGTGAGGATCACCTTGACTCAAGTATTAAAGTAAAACATAAAGTAAAAGATAGGCCCTTCGCAGAGGGAAGCAGAGGTTGTCATGCGCTTTCAGGGTTGGATACACAAAATCTTAGTGCAAAAGAACGTCACTTTATATTGCCCCTTGTATGTGGACCTTTATTATGCAATCTGTCGCTTTTATTACTTCCATAAGAAGTTCATACAAAGCTTATTTTCTCTACACTAATAAGTCATGCATATTTAGAGAGCAGTTTTTATTGCTTGCACCGATGACAACTTACTTGAAGGATCTTACTCAATCCATAGGTAGGTATGGTGGACTCTCATGGCAAAACTGGGTTTAAAGGATATTTGGAAGCACAAGTAGTATCTCTACTTGGTGCAAGGAGTTTTGGCTAGCATGAGGGGGAAAGGCAAGCTCAACATGTCTAGAAGGTCACTAACTATATACTTTAACTGAGATGTCGGAAAACATAAACCATTACGTTGTCTTCCTTGTCCAACGTCAACTCTTTTACCATGTCATACTTAATGAGTGCTTCACAATCATAAAAGATGTCCAAGATAATATATTTATATGTGAACCCCTCTTTCCTTATCACTTCCTATTAATTGCAACGATGACCAAGGCTACGTTCATCAACTCTCAACAATTTTTATGCCTCATACTTTCCATGTGTGAAGTTATCACTATCCATAAGATCAATATGAACTCTTTTGTTCTTTCTACTTTCTCAAGATCATAGCAACATAGCAAAGCCCTTGACTCAACACTAATCTTTTGTTATAGATAGCACACGGACTCGCTTACATAAAGAGATCACAATGTAAAACTCAAAACTACTTGATATCAAAACTTCGAACTAATAGATCAAGATACTACTAAAAGGATTGAACTAAATAAAGCGGTAAAGATAGGAGTGTGATGGTGATACGATACTGGGGCACCTCCCCCAAGCTTGGTAGTTGCCAAGGGGAGTGCCCATACCCATGTGATTATTTCTCCTTCTTCACGGTCGGTGTTGTGATCTTCTTGGCGATAATGCCCTTCAGGATACGGTTCTCCTCCTCGAGCTTATTGATTTGTCGTTTGAGGTCCAAAATTTCTTTACGGAGCTTGCCCGTGACGGCCAAGGCTCCTTTTACCCAAGGATGCTGCATAGCTTCTAGAGAACACATGAAACTCTTTTTCATATTTTCATAAGAAAGAAATCTAGAGTTGGAAGGGATGACCAAGGCAGGGACAACCAGGCTAGGTAGTTCCCCCATAATGACATCTGCTTGGAGACGAGAGGTAACTTCTCGATCTTCCTCCATGGCATCTATCCTTTTGAAATCAGCCTCCATCTCATCCTTCGTTAATGGTACAAAGTGATAAGCATCGCCGTTTACTCCTGGACCTGGCTTTGGGTGAGACACCCGGCTCTCCCCAACTGATTCCTGAGAAGACATCTTGCTTTAATCTGTTACAGGAACAGCTCGAAACGAAAACAGAGAATGTTTGCGTGATACGGTGGTTAAAACCTTCGGGAGTATATATAATGAATTTGTACCGACCAAAATACATAACATACAAGAAAACGGAGTCCGGGAGGCACACGAGGTGCCCACGAGACAGGGGGGTGCCCTCCTCTCTCGTGGGAGCCTCTTGTCCCTTTCGGACTACTTCTTTCTTCCTAAAATCCTTAAATAATCCAAAACTGATGAAAATTGCTATTAGAGTTGTCTTGGAGTCGGTTTACTTACCGTACCATGTACCTATGCCTTTTCAGAGTCTGGAACGTTCTAGAAAGTGTCTCTTATGTATTCCTTAGGGGTTATGGTTTCAATAATATTAGTTTCAACATTGATAGGATTACCTGAAATATAATGTTTAATTCTTTGACCGTTTACCACCCTCGGATTTGTGCCTTCAAAGTTGTTGATTTTTATAGCACCAGAACGATAGACCTCCTCGATAACGTAGGGACCTTCCCATTTTGAGAGAAGTTTTCCTGCAAAAAATCTTAAATGAGAGTTGAATAATAACACATAATATCCTACGTTAAACTCACGCTTTTGTATCCTCTTATCATGCCAGCGTTTGACTTTTTCTTTGAAGAGCTTGGCATTCTCATATGCTTGGGTTCTCCATTCATCAAGTGAGCTAATATCAAACAACCTCTTCTCACTAGCAAGTTTGAAGTCATAATTAAGCTCTTTAATAGCCCAATATGCTTTATGTTCAAGTTCAAGAGGTAAATGACATGCTTTTCCATAAACCATCTTATATGGAGACATACCCATAGGATTTTTGTACGCAGTTCTATAGGCCCATAATTCATCATCAAGTTTTTTGGACCAATTCTTTCTAGATCTATTCATAGTATTTTGCAAAATTAATTTGAGCTCTCTATTGCTCAACTCTACTTGACCACTAGACTGCGGGTGATAACGAGATGCAATTCTATGATTGGCATCATACTAAGCAAGCATCTTACGGAAAGCACCATGAATAAAGTGTGAACCACCATCAGTCATAAGATATCTAGGGACTCCAAACCTCGGAAAAATAACTTCTTTAAGCATTTTAATAGAAGTGTTATGATTAGCACTACTAGTTGGAATAGCATCTACCCACTTAGTAACGTAATCAACAGCAACTAAAATATGTGTATAACCATTGGAGGAGGAAAAGGTCCCATATAGTCAAAGCCGCAAACATCAAACGGTTCAATAACAAGAGAATAATTCATAGGAATTTCTTGATGTCTACTGATGTTACCTATTCTTTGACATTCATCACAAGATACGACAAACTTACGAGCATCTTTGAAAAGAGTAGGCCAATAAAAACCAGATTGTAGTACCTTGTGTGCAGTTCTATCTCCAGCGTGGTGTCCTCCATAGGATTCAAAGTGACACTTGCGTAGGATTTGTTCCTGTTCATGCTCAGTCACACAACATCTAATAATACCATCTACTCCTTCTTTATAAAGGTGTGGATCATCCCAGAAGTAATGTCTTAAATCATACAAGAACTTTTTCTTTTGCTGGTATGTGAAACTAGGCGGTATATATTTAGCATCAATGTAGTTAGCATAGTCAGCATACCAAGGAGCAGTACGAGAAGCATTGACAATCGCTAACTTTTCATCAGGAAAACTATCATTAATAGGCAATGGGTCATCAAGAACATTCTCTAACCTAGACAAGTTGTCTGCAACGGGGTTCTCAGCTCCCTTTCTATCAATAATATGCAAGTCAAATTCTTGGAGCAAGAGAACCCATCTAATGAGTCTAGGCTTAGCATCTTTCTTTTCCATAAGATATTTAATAGCAGAATGATCAGTGTGAATAGTAACTTTGGAATCAACAATATAAGGTCTAAACTTATCACATGCAAACACAACTACTAAGAATTATTTTTTAGTGGTGGCATAGTTTCTCTGGACTGTATCAAGAGTCTTACTAGCATAATGGATAACATTCAATTTCTTATCGACTCTTTGCCCTAGAACAACACCTACATCGTAATCACTAGCATCACACTTAATTTCAAAAAGGCAAATTCCAATCAGGTGGATGAACAATAGGTGTTGTGATCAAAGCCTTCTTAAGTGTTTCAAATGCTTCTACACAATCATCCTCAAAGACAAAAGGAATATCTTTTTGCAACAAATTAGTCAGAGGCCTGGAGATTTTGGAAAAGTCCTTAATGAACCTCCTATAAAAACTGGCATGACCAAGGAAACTTCTTATACCTTTAAAGTCCTTGGGACATGGCATCTTTTCAATAGCATCAACTTTGGCTTTATCAACTTCAATACCCCTCTTGGAGATCTTGTGCCCCAAGACAATGCCTTCATTAACCATAAACTGACACTTTTCCCAATTCAGGACAAGACTAGTGTCTTCGCATCTCTGGCAAACTCGATCAAGGTTGCTCAAACAATCATTAAAAGTGGATCCATTGACGGAGAAGTCATCCATGAATACCTCACAAATCTTTTCACAAAAATCAGAAAATATAGCCATCATGCATCGTTCAAAGGTAGCAGGTGCATTACATAAACCAAAAGGCATATGTCTATAAGCAAAAGTACCAAAAGGGCAAGTAAAAGTAGTTTTAGATTGATCCCCCGCTAATATAGGTATCTGAAAGAAGCCAGAATAACCATCTAGAAAGCAAAAATGTGTGTGTTTGGATAACCTTTCTAGAATTTGATCAATAAAGGTAAAGGGTAATGATCTTTCTTAGTAGCTTTATTTAACTTGCGGAAATCAATTACCATCCAATAGCCTGTAATAATTCTTTGCGGGATCAATTCATCTTTATCATTAGGGACAACGGTAATACCTCCCTTTTTAGGGACACAATGGACAGGGCTTACCCATTCACTATCAGCAACGGGATAAATAATACCTGCCTCATGGAGTTTTAGTATCTCCTTCTCACCACTTCCTTCATTTTGGGATTCAATCATCTTTGAGGATCTCTATCAGGTTTGGCATCTTTCTCCACTGAAATTTTGTGTTGACATAATGTGGGACTAATGCCCTTGAGATCATCCAGGGTATATCCAATAGCAGCTCGGTGCTTCTTCAGAGTTTTCAATAATCATTTTTCTTCTTTCACTACTAGGGAAAAGCCTATACACAGAATCTTACCAGCAGCGCTCCTCAAAATACCACGCTACTGCTATTTAGCAGCAGCGCGTGTTATCAAAACGCGCTGCTGACAGGAAAATAGCAGTAGCGCGTCCACCGCAAACCGCTCTACTGCTATAATTGCCATGACCTCCCCCCCCCCCGCTAGTTATAGCAGTAGCGCACTATACTGAACAGCGCTACTGCTATAGAATTTAGCAGCAGCGCGCTTCTAGGAAAACCGCTACTGCTAAGATCAGCCCACAAGCTTAGTCCCATCTCGCTCTGTGAACAGGGTGTTTACCACCTTAAATATGTTATTTCTGAAACTACCACAACCAGTTGGTCTTCACTGAACTCTATGTGTAAAATTTGTGGCCGCAATATGAGTCCTCTCTGGTAGGAACCGGAGAGGACTCATATTGACAATTCAGATTGTACACAAAAAGATCATTGATGGCCAATGTATTTTTGCATGGACGTATTTTTTGTCTAGTTACACTTAGGAGTAGCGGTTTATATGCAAAGCGCTACTGCTATTCAGATTAGCTGTAGCGCGTTTTGGAAAATGTGCTACAACTATCCCTACCTTATCCCCACGTGCACGACCGGCCCTCACTCACACTCTCACTCTCGCCCGCGTAATCGCCGTCATGCATCGCCGCCACCGCCGCCTTCGTCCGTCCGCCACCGAGGTACTCCCCTCCTTCCGTCCCTCCTCCCTCCTCCTCGCACATCCTCCCTCCGCCTGTGGCCGCCCCTCCCTCCTCCGCCGCCGCCCTCCTCCCTCCGCCTGCGGCCGCCCCTCCTCCCTCCTCCGCCGACAGCCCTCCTCCCACCGCCCTCGACCTCGCCGGCCCTAGCTACCTCTCCATCGCTCCCCACCCCCTGCCACTAGTTAGTACTAGATTTAGTAGTAGTAGATGTTAATTTAGGGTTCATAGCTAGTACTAGATGTTGCTTAGTTAGTACTAGATTTTTAGTAGTAGTAGATGTTAATTACTAGTTAACTAGGGTAGTATGATTAATAGTAGTTGTAGTTGAACTAGTTTAGTAAGTAAATTAATAAACTAGTTAAACTAGTTGAATTAATAGAACTAATGTATTTTTAGTAAGATAATTAATATAACAAGTTGAACTACTTTATTTTTAGAAAGAACTAGTTTTTTTCTATTTATAGTAAGTTTATATTTAGTAAGAACTAGTTGAATTAATAAAACTAGTTGAACATGTCATATTTGTTGTTATTTTTTAGGTTAAGCAATTATTCGGGATGTATTAGTGATAACTTATATGGTTTCAGGTGACCACCGTCGTCCCCGTCACCGACCCCCTCCGACATCCCCGCCGTCGTCCCAGTCACCGACCCCCTCCGACATCGAGGTGAGACCAGCCAAATATCCTTGTATATCTTGTGTTATTGCTCAAATAGGATATGTGGTTGCCCAAGTGGCCGTTCATGTTCAGTTTACATCTCCGAGTGGCCTATGTTTTGCCGGAGTGTTGATTAATTTCTGTTCCAGCAAATTTCAGGCGCTCGATATGTCCTTTTTTAGCAAAGGTCATGCTGGATTTTTTCGTGAATTCTGGCATGACTTGTGCTAGCATATGTACAAGTTTAATCTTTGAATTATGAACATAGGAAATGTCGTACTCGGACGACGATAGTCTCCCGGGGGAGTGTAGCTGGTGCCATGATGATCAAGGTATGTGCAACAGGTTTGTTCAGTTGGACGAAGATTGGCGCTTCAGCATTAAGCTCGAGGAGACCTTTGATTGTGAAACGGTACGCAACAACGACAAGTGGTTTTTCATAATTAAGCATGACTTCAACTATTTCAACGTCTAATTTTCATATTTTACAATTCGACTAGCTTATCCCATGCCATGCAAGATGCTATGTCTTGGAGAGGATGGGTTTTCAAGACCATGAAAATTTCGAATCAAAGAAAATACACCTAAGGACCCATCATGATATGGATTTTGAAGTAAATCTGTGCAATGCTCAGAGCGTAACCCATTTTGGTTGCCAAAGTTGGGAAGCACTTTGCAAAATGTATGGTTTTTATGAGGGTATGATTGTCACCATGGAACTTGGTGATCCTGACATCGAGCAAGACAATATAGACATTTGGGTCCTTGTTGATACGCTTCCGATTGTACCGCTATGTGAGTTTCTCAAACATAGTTATTAACTAATTTATATTGTTTATTTCAAAATAGTTGATAGCTTATTTCCATTGACAACTTATTTTGATTCTTCAAAGACTGTGCGGAAGATGGTAGATAAAACCCACTACACCGATGGCACCGAATTAAGGTATAAGGAGAAAAATCATCTGATCACATTTTGTACTCTTCTTGAGAATTACAATAACTATTATCGAACTCCTCCAAATTATGGTGAATACGTGCCACTAGTGCATGTGTTGAACCACGGTAACTTCTCTGGAGATACCCTGGTAAGATTTTTTACTATTACGACATCTGTGCATCTTTTGCATACTTCTAAAACTAGTACATCATTGCTAACTATGAAGTTATTATTATGTTTTTCAACAGAAACTCCCGATGGATTGTGTGCCTCATCTGATGTCTCTGCATGGTCACCTCTTAGTTCTGAACATACTGCCAGGTAAATCTACGGAGCTCACCTATGCATATCGGATTTCTAAAACCCGTGAACACATGTTCATCAAAGAATGGAAGAAATGTATGGACATTCACAAGGAGGTTCTTGGAAGTAACATTCAGCGAAAGGCAAGAATTGGAGACAGGCTAATCTCCATTCTCCATAATGGAGAGTCAGGGGCTATCTTGTTTTTTGCTATTTTACCTTAGAAAATGTAGTAGGTCTTAATCGAATGTAATAGGTCCTATGAGGTACAATATGTTTATTATGTGTGGTAATGTGTTAGAGTTGATAATGAGGAGTACTTGTGATTACGACTAGTGACCAATTTGCTATGTGATGTCATTGATGAAAACGATGATCTTGAGGAGGTGTTATATGATAGTGATGTATTATGATGATAAGTTATTAATGATATGATGATGATGATGATGATATTATATCATTGGGTGAAAGAACCGTGGATTAGTTTCAAGTGGATGGACATCCACTTGAAACTAGTCCACGGTTCTTTCACCCCGTGATGTAATAACTCATTATGATGTAAAAACAATCTCTAAATTCCTGTTGTATGAAAACTTGTGTAAAGGTGTATGAATACAACATGAAATAAAAAAGAAATAAAATACTAAATAATAGTAGTAGCGCGGGAAAGGAGAAGCGTTGCTACTAATTACCAGTAGCGTTGTTCTGAAGAAGCACTACTACTAAGTCAATTTAGCAGTAGCGTGGATCCAGGCGCGCTATTGCTAAGCATTAGCTGTAGCGCCTTATCAGTAGCGCTCCTGCCCGCGCTACTGATAGGCCTAAAACCCGCGCTACTGCTAGGCTTTTCCCTAGTAGTGTTTCTCTGAAAGGTTAGCACTAATAATAACAGGATATATTTCTTTTTCATCAAGATAAGCATACTTAAGATTATCAGGTAATGGTTTGAGTTCAAACACGGGATCACCCTTGGGTGGAGGGGGGTCCCCAAGAATTTCAACAGGAAGATTATGTTTTAGCATAGGTTCTTGTTTAAGGAACACTTCATCTATTTCTTCCCTTTCCTTCATAAACATATCGTTTTCTGGTCTAGCAAATATTGTTCTAACAGATCAGTTGGAGGAACAGCAATGGAAGCAAGACCAATAATCTCATCCTTACTAGATGGTTCCTTTTCATGGTGTTGTCTACTAAACTTAGCGAAATTAAACTCATGAGACATACCATCTAAACCAACAGTGACAATATTCTTTTCACAATCAATCTTAGCACTAGCAGTGTTCAAGAAGGGTCTACGAAAAATAATGGGACAAAAATCATCTTGTGGGGAACCGAGAACAAGAAAATTAGCAGGGTATTTAATCTTCCCACACAAGACTTCAACATCTCTAACAATCCCAATAGGTTTAATGGTGTTCCTATTAGAAAGCTTAATAGTAACATCAATATATTCTAATTCAACTGGTGCAATATCGTGCATAATTTCTTTATAAACATCATAAGGTACCGCATTAGCACTAGCACCCATATCACATAAGCCATGATAACAATGATCTCCAATTTTAACAGAAATAACAGGCGTGCCTACAACAGGTCTATGTGTCTTAGTATCGGGTCTAGCAATATTAGAAGTTTCACCCAAGAAAGAGATAACATGCCCATCTAAGTCCTCATCCAAGAGATCTTTAATCATAGCAATACCAGGTTCAACATTAAATTGCTCAGGAGGTGTATAGGTCCTAGTATTACTCTTACGAACAACAGTCGAAGCTTTAACATGATCTTTTATCCTAACAGGAAAAGTTTTTTTTAACATAAGCAATAGGAATAATAGGATCACTATATGTAATAGTCTTCTGTTCGACTATAATAGGTGCAACTACTTTCACTTCAACAGGAGGATTATATTTAAACGTGAGCATTAAAAGTTTCACAAAAAGTAGCTACAATCTCAGAGCCAAGTCTGTACTTAGAGCTAAATCCACGGAAAGCATCGGTATCCATAAAAGATTTAACACAATCAAACTTAGGTGTCATACCTGACTCCTTACCATCGTCGGAACCCCAATCTTCAGAGTTGCGTTTAATTCTTCCCAATAAGACCCATTTGAAATCAATAGTCTTCAGCATATAGGAACCAGCACAGGAAGTATCGAGCAAGTTGTGATTATCAAGAGAAAGTCGAGCATAAAAATTCTAAATAATCATTTCCCGAGAGAGCTCATGATTGGGGCATGAATATAACATTGACTTAAGCCTCCCCCAAGCTTGAGCGATGATTTCTCCTTCGCGAGGCCAGAAATTATATATGTAATTACGATCATGATGAACAAGATGCATAGGATAGAATTTCTGGTGAAATTCCAATTTCAATCGCTTATAATTCCAAGATCTCGTATCATCACATAGCCTATACCATGTCATTGCATCTCCCTCCAAAGATAAAGGGAAGACCTTCCTTTTGACAACATCATCGAGAATACCTGCAAGCTTAAATAATCCACAAACTTCATCCACAAAGATAAGGTGTAAGTCGAGATGCAATGTTCCGTCTCCTGCAAAAGGATTAGCTAGCAGTTTTTCTATCATACCCGAAGGAATCTCAAAGTGAACATTTTCATAAGGTCCAGTAGGTTGAGGAGCATTTATTTGCTCTTCTGGTTGGGGTGAAGATACCCCAAACAAGCCACTCAAAGGATTAGTTTCCATAGTGACAAGTAATAGAAAATTTCAGCACACAATATAAATGTTACCTTACCAAGTTCCACTCACCAAGAGCGCTACGCTCCCCGACAACACTGCCAGAAAAGAGTCTTGATGACCCACGAGTGTAGGGGATCTATCATAGTCCTTTCGATAAATAAGAGTGTCGAACCCAACGAGGAGCAGAAGGAAATGATAAGCGGTTTTCAGTAAGGTTTTCTCTGCAAGCACTGAAATAGTAGGTGATAGATAGTTTTATGATAAGATAAATAGTAATGAGCAAAAGTAAATAAAGTAAATAAAGTGCAGCAAGGTGGCCCAATCCTTTATGTAGCAAAGGATAAGCCTGGCCAAATTCTAATAATAAGGAAGAAGCTCCCGAGGACACATTGTGAATTATCGTCAAGCTAGTTTTCATCACGCTCATATGATTCGCGTTCGGTACTTTGATAATTTGATATGTGGGTGGACCAGCACTTGGGTACTTCCCTAACTTGGAAAAGCATCCCACTTATGATTAACCCCTATTGCCAGCGTCCGCAACTACAATAAGGAGTATTAAGGTTAACCTAACCACAACATTAAACATATGGGTCCATATCAACCCCTAACGAAGCAACTCATAAGCTAGGGTTTAAGCTTCTGTCACTCTAGCAACCCATCATCTACTTATTACTTCCCTATGCCTTCCTCTAGGCCCAAATAATGGTGAAGTGTCATGTAGTCGACATTCACATAACACCACTAGAGGAGAGACAACATACATCTCATCAAAATATCAAACGAATACCAAATTCACATGACTACTAATAGCAAGACTTCACCCATGTCCTCAGGAACAAACATAACTACTCACAAAGCATATTCATGTTCATGATCAGAGGTGTAATAATATGCATTAAGGATCTCAACATATGATCTTCGACCAAATAAACCAATAAGTATCAACTACAAGGAGTAATCAACACTACTAGCAACCCACAGGTACCAATTTGTGGTTTTGGATACAAGATTGGATACAAGAGATGAAGTAGGGTTTGAGATGAGTTGGTGCTGGTGAAGATGTTGATGGAGATTGACCCCCTCCCGATGAGAGGATCGTTGGTGATGACGTTGGTGATGATTTACCCCTCCCGGAGGGAAGTGTCCCTGGTAGAACAGCTCCGCCAGAGCCCTAGATTGATTCCGCCAAGGTTCCGCCTCGTGGCGGCGGAGTTTCGTCTCGTAAGCTTGCCCACAAATTTTTCCAGGACAAAACCCTTCATATAGCAGAAGATGGACGCCGGAGGCCCACCAGGGGGGCCAGGAGATAGGGGGGGCGCCCTCCTGTCTCCTGGACAGGGTGTGGGCCCCCTGGCCTATTTCTTTTGTTCATAATTCCTTAATAATTCCAAAAGGTTGTTTCATGGAGTCTTAGGTCTTTTGGAGTTGTGCAGAATAGGTTTCCAACGTTTGCTCCTTTTCCAGCCAGAATTCCAGCTGCCGGCATCCCCCCTCTTCATGGTAAACCTTGTAAAATAAGAGAGAATAGCCATAAGTATTGAGATATAATGTGTAATAACAGCCCATAATGCAATAAATATTGATATAAAAGCATGATGCAAAATGGACGTATCATCGTAGTGCGGTACTGCATTAAAACGAGTAAAGGCCGTTCTTCCGAGTAGTGTGTGATAGCCGCTTCGGAATGGAGCGATGTCGAAGATTAGTTCTTCGCTTTTGAAGTTGTCGGGAGAACCGAATACAACATCTAGTACTAGAGAGCCCGTACAACGGGCCTCGACAGCTGGTATTACACCTTTAAAGGTAGTATTGTTTTGGCTGATTCTTGACGGGTCTATCCCAATTTTTCAAACAGTGTCCTGATATATCAGGTTTAGACTACTGCCGCCGTCCATAAGGACTCGGGTGAGATGGTATCCATCAATTATTGGGTCGAGCACCAAGGCAGACGATCCTCCGTGCCGGATACTAGTTGGATGATCCCTGCGATCAAAGGTGATCGGGAAGGCTGACCAGGGATTGAATTTGGGGGCGACGGGCTCCACAGCTTATACGTCTTGGAGTGCGTGTTTGCGCATTCTCTTTGGAATGTGAGTTGCATAGATCATATTTACTGTTTTGACTTCTAGTTGGAATTTTTTTCTGTCCCCCAGTGTTCGGCTGGTGAGGCTCATCCTCGTCTTCACTTGGCGTCTCCCTCCCCTTGTGTTCGGCACTTAGCTTGCCGGCCTGCTTGAAAAACCCAGCACTCTCTGTTGGTGTGATTTGCAGGTTTATCGGGAGTGCCGCAAATCTGACATAATTTGTCTAGAATCTTATTTAGGCTGGACGGTCCATCTTTGCTGCCTTTAAATGTCTTCTTCCGTTGACCGGGTTGAGAGCCCCTGAATCCGGCATTGACTGTCGTGTTATCTGGGTTGTCTTCATTGTTTCGACGCTTGTTTTTATTGTGTCGCGGCTTCCCGTTGCCATCTCTGACTTCGGATGTGCCTGGGTCGCTGGTGCCACTACGGCCAACCAACTATCCTCGCCCGTGCAAAAGCGGGTCATGAGGCTTGTTAAGGCTGCCATTGTCCTCGGCTTTTCCTGGTCGAGGTGTCTAGCAAGCCATTCGTCCGGACACTGTGCTTCAACGCCGCTAAGGCTTCGGCGTCCGGGCAGTCGACAATTTGATTCTTCTTAGTAAGAATCTGTCTCAAAGTTTTCGGGCTGACTCTCCGGCCTGTTGAATTATGTGACTTAAATCGTCTGCGTCCGGAGGTCGGACATAGGTCCCTTGAAAATTGGCCCTAAAGGCATCCTCAATTTCTTCCCAACTTCCAATTGAGTATTCAGGGAGGCTTTTCAATTAGTGTCGAGCTGGTCCTTTCAACTTGATGGGTAGGTATTTAATGGCGTGGAGATCATGTCCGCGAGCCATGTGGATGTGGAGGATAAAGTCCTCAATCCAGACTCTAGGGTATGTTGTTCCGTCGTATGCCTCTATATTCACGGGTTTAAATCCTTCTGGAAATTCATGATCCAGCACCTAATCGGTGAAGCACAGGGGGTGCACGACACCCCTGTATTTAGATGTGTTGTGGCATGCTGTCGATGGTTGTTGCGTTCGGTTCTGATTCCTGGCTGGTATTTGATCAATGTGATCGTTTTGGTAGCTCTGATCCTATGCCGAAGCACGCTTCCTAGGTCTAAAGATGGACCTGGCCATACCGGATTTTTTGTCCAGGAGCTCACATAAATCATGTGCTAGCTTGTGTGCAGCATCATTGGCTGGCTTGTCGTGGCCACGGGGTGGTCGGTCCGGCTAATCGGCCATTTTTGGCTGAATGGGCTCTACGGCCTCATCATCGAATTCGGGCAGCAGCTTGCGCTTTGGATAGCTTTTTGTGTGGCGATTGCCGCCGTATTTCTCTTCAGTGTCCAGCACCTTGTTGCATCTGCGATTGAGCGTATCCTGCGTGGCCTTAAGCCTTTGCTTCTGCTTCTTTATGCCCCTTGCGGTGGCAATAAGCCTTCTATGGAGGTTCTCTTGTTCCGAGTGTTTTTCTGGGATGATGAGTGCGTCATCGTCTGGGCTGTTCTCCTCTATGGAGATAGGTTGATTAATTTTACCCTCGGGATCAGCGTCATCTGACGTCGGCTCCGGACTATGTTCACCGTCCCCTGGCTCATCCTGCTCCATCGCTGAGTCCATGGGGTCGTCGTTTCCTTTGGGGTCGACCGGGGTATTATTCTTTCCTGCGCCAATGTCAATGTTTTTACTGTGGCGGGATTTAGAGCGGTGCCTATGGCGTCACTTTGGTGGTTTATCGAGGGGATTATCATTCGATGCATCATCGCCATCGCCTTCTTTCGGCGTGTCTACCATATATATGTCATATGATGAGGTGGCAGTCCAGCGCCCAGTAGGCGGTGGTTCCTGTTCTTCTCCTGCATTGTCGTAAATACCATTGATGTCTTCGGAGTCGAAATCAAGCGTGTCGGTTAAGTCATCGATAGTGGCTATGAAGTGGGTGGTGGGTGGGTTATGAATTTCTTTGTCGTCCGCTTCCCACTCGAGCCGGACATCATTCGGCCAAGAATCTCCCGATAAGGAAAGAGACCTTAGTGAATTTAGCACATCACCCAAGGGCGAGTGCTGAAAAATATCCGCGGAGGTGAACTCCATGACCGGTGCCCAATCCGATTCGATAGGCATGGACGTACGCGGTTCGGATCCTGTAGCTGGAGACGACTCCGAGTGTCCGATGACACTACCCTCACAGGGGGTGGGATCAGTTTTCGGCTCCAGCGCTGATGAGTGTGCGGCCTCTGTGGCGGGGTCCATCCACCCATCCTCGGAAGGCGCGATCTGCTCCAGATTGATTCCCGGGGCCGCCGCAGGTGCGATCTCCCGAACACTTTCTGATGGAAGATCTAAGTCATGCTCGTCACGACTGTTCGGCGTACCTGACATGGGATCGAATCCGTCGAAGATCGAGTCTCCGCGGATGTCGGCAGTGTATTTCAAGCTTCCAAACCTGACCTGATGGTCAGGGGCGTAGCTATCAATCTGCTCCAGGTGGCCAAGCGAGTTGTCCCACAGTACGAAGCCACCGAATACGAAGAACTGTCCAGGAAGGAAAACCTTCCCCTGGACCACGCCATTCAAGATGATTGAAGGAGCCATCAAGCCTTACCGCGACGACACAATGGAACTCTCAATGAAAGCACCAATGTCGGTGTTAAAACCGGCGGATCTCGGGTAGGGGGTCCCAAACTGTGCGTCTAAGGCTAATGGTAACAGGAGGCAGGGGACACGATGTTTTACCCAGGTTCGGGCCCTCTCGATGGACGTAATACCCTACTTCCTGCTTGATTGATCTTGATGATATGAGTATTACAAGAGTTGATCTACCATGAGATCGTAGAGGCTAAACCCTAGAAGCTAGCCTATGATTATGATTGTCGTTGTCCTACGGACTAAACCCTCCGGTTTATATAGATACCGGAGGAGGCTAGGGTTACACAGAGTCGGTTACAGAGAAGGAGATCTACATATCCAAATTGCCAAGCTTGCCTTCCACACAAAGGAGAGTCCCATCCAGACACGGGACGAAGTCTTCAATCTTGTATCTTCATAGTCCAACAGTCCGGCCAAAGTATATAGTCTGGCTGTCCGAGGACCCCTTAATCCAAGACTCCCTCATCAATCCCTTCACGGCCACTTGCGAAAGTGAGATCTGATAGAAATAATTTGATAAGATAAATATTTTTGGTATTTTTATGATATAGATTGGAAAAGTGAAGATTCAAATAAAAGTAGATGGAAAACTTATATCATAAAAGATAGACCCGGTGGCCATAGGTTTCACTAGTGGCTTCTCTCAAGATAGCATAAGTATTATGGTGGGTGAACAAATTACTGTCGAGCAATGGATAGAAAAGCGAATAATTATGAGATTATCTACGCATGATCATGTATATAGGCATCACGTCCATGACAAGTAGATCGACTCCTGCTTGCATCTACTACTATTACTCCACACATCGACCGACTCATGCCTGCATCTAGAGTATTAAGTTCATAAAGAACAGAGTAACACATTAAGAAAGATGACATGATGTAGAGGATAAACTCATGCAATATGATATAAACCCCATCTTTTTATCCTCGATGGCAACAATACAATACGTGCCTTGCTGCCCCTGCTATCACTGGGAAAGGACACCGCAAGATTGAACCCAAAGCTAAGCACTTCTCCCATTGCAAGAAAGATCAATCTAGTAGGCCAAACCAAACTGATAATTCGAAGAGACTTGCAAAGATAACTTAATCACACATAAAAGAATTCAGAGGAGATTCAATTATTTCTCATAGATAAACTTGAACATAAACCCACAATTAATCGGATCTCGACAAACACACTGCAAAAAGAGTTATATCGAATAGATCTCCAAGAAGATCGAGGAGAACTTTGTATTGAGAACCAAAGAGTGAGAAGAAGCCATCTAGCTAATAACTATGGACCCGAAGGTCTGTGGTAATCTACTCACAACTCATCGGAGAGGCCTTGGAGATGATGTAGAGGCCCTCCATGGTCGATTCCCCCTCCGGCGCAGCGCCGGCGAAGGCTCCAGGATGAGATCTCGCGGATACAGAAGGTTGCGGCGGTGGAATTAGGTTTTCGTGGTGCTCTCTGATGGTTTCAGGGTACGTGGGTATATATAGGATGAAGAAGTAGGTCGGTGAATGCTCGAGGGGCCCATGAGGGTGGGGGCCGCGTCGGGGCCCCTCGTGGCCGCCTCCTCTGTTGCTTGATGTCCACTCCAAGTCCCCTGGATCACATTTTTTCCAAAAAGATCGCTCCCGAAGGTTTCATTCCATTTGGACTCCGTTTGATATTCCTTCTCTTCGAAACACTAAAATAGGCAAAAAAACAGCAATTCGGGCTGGGCCTCCGGTTAGTAGGTTAGTCCCAAAAATGATATAAAAGTGTAAAGTAAAGCCCATAAACATCCAAAACAGGTAATGTAATAGCATGGAACAATCAAAAATTATAGATACATTGGAGACGTATCATGGCACCTGCCTCGGGAACTGGAAAGTCCCCACATGGAGCGAGGTTATGACACACATACACATAGAGTATTCATGTTGCCCCTATTTGACATGTACATACTCCTATCATGCATATACATAACACAAACCACAAAAGAACCATCCTTGTTGGTCAAATTAAGCTCTCTCTCATTGTACAATCAACTGGTCGACGACGACCTTGTGGGCCCACAGAGACAGTCACACACGAGTGAGTGTCATAGGACAAAACCACCGCATGTATGTGCCCTTGTGTTATGTGATGTTTGAATACCCAATGCACAACTTTGACGTGGCACATGCTTCGCAAACTAGAAACGCACTACACCACGATTTGTAGCCCCCTCACTTCAAGCCGGTGGGAGGGTGTGTATGCACGTGCTCGAACTTTGATATGGCATCTCACCTATCCACACCACACACATGCCAAGATGGATCCACCTTTTGGTCAAATGCCTCTCGTTATCGGTGGAAACTAGAAACCTTTGCGGGCTAACGAATGTGCACGTCGCTGGTAACCGCACGAAGGAGAGTGTCCGAGAGGACCACCAATGCATGCATGTGTCCCGAACATGTATGTATGAAAGGGTTGTCTAATGCTTTAAATAACCAATTCATGACTCTGATGTGGCATATATAACTCACAAAATGATCAATAATCCCGCACAGAGGTTCACGACTCATAGTGTACTGCCGGACCCCTCCCCCCATCCCCACACACACAAACACACACATCCCACTCCACCACAGCCACTCTGAAGCATGTCAAACCTTTTCTGCAGTGAACATGTGACCAAAGGAGTTTCGTGTTAAAATTTTAAAAAAGACACTCATCTTTCGACCGTTTTTATACATTGATTGATTTCCTAGGGATTTAATGTGCAAAAGTCAAATTTGAGCTACATGTGCACCAAAGTGGATTGCAAAATCATATGTGTCCCTGGGTGCAAGTATCCCATAGATTTCAAAACATTGAGAATATAAATTTTTAAAATTCAGTAAATCCAAAAGATAGTTAATATTTAGGAAACTTATCGTGGTGTCATATATGGACACCAGTAGACTGTGATATTGTATTTTTTCGTCAAATTTGAGACCTGTTTTGATATGATCTTCTTACAAATGGGAGATTATTAAAAACTGGCAACCAATATCTCATACGGATTATTTATTCGAGCCGTGTGGGTTAGACCGTGCCATGCTTCGATTAAGCAGTAACGCGGCAGAATGAATCATCATAAACCAGCAAATATACATGCTGCCACGGGCCCCGTGTGCCAAGCAAGCAGGCGTGAGTGGACGGGACGCATGCGAGCAGTCAGCCACGCAGGCATACCAGGAGGCGCGCGTGCAGGTGTGTGTATTGATGGAAGGCGTTTTCACTACGCAGTGTCACCGGGAGGCGTGCGAGTAGCTATGTGAAAAGATGGTAGGAATGGCAGAAGTCCGCCGTGCAGGCTCACCGGGAGGCGAGACAGCCTTTGACTACCGCCCGACTCGCTCCCACTGGTCCCTATTTATTGTGCGCCCGAGTCGCCAGGCGCACCCCCGGTCCATAGTTGTCACCAACGTATGGACTCTGGAGTGTATAAGGATGCCAGCGAAGCGCACCATCGGAGGGAGTGGCGACGCCACTGCTGGTGAAGCACCGTGCAATGCGTGAAGATGGGCACAGAGGTTGCGGTTGCCGCTGATGAGGTATCACGCGGGCAACAGCACGACCTTGACTTCATCGACGCTGTCATACCCCCCCCCCCCCACCCCCCCCCCCCAGTCGGAGTCGGAGGTCAGCAACAACTCCGGCAACGACTGCGACTCCAACGGAAAACCGGTTAGTCATCTATATACCCATTTGTGCGGCAAACATATCATGTGTTTTCTCTGGTTACTCCCCCCTCTCTATTTTGATTGAAATACAAATCCTATGGTTATGTTCTCTCAGTCCATGGAATTAGAGTAATTAAGATCCGCTAGATGCATGTAGTGTATTAATTGTTTAAATGATATCTGTAAAGAGTTAGTAATTATTTGTATGTTCTATACAAATGATTTTTGCTAATAATCCGACTAGGGTTAGCTTGCATGTTAATAATTCATGGCTAGATCTTGAGAATTGATTTTGAATGTCCTACGTATATGTTCGTGCCTTTTTCCTTCCAGATCTTGAGAATTGATTTTGAATGTCCTACATGTATGTTTCTGCCATTTTTTCTTTCAGATTTGTATGTACACAGATGAGGCTCCGGCCAGCACCGCCGTCGGAGGTAGATCCTGGACCCAGTTGCTCAGCCAGAAGCGGCCACACCCCCTTGGACTTGAGGAACGAGTAGAATCTCTGGCGGACTGCATCATCAATCTCCCGGACAACATCCTTGGGGAAATCATCTCCCTTATCCCCACCAAGGATGGCTGCCGCACACAAGTCCTCGCATCTCGGTGGCGCACTATATGGCGCGCCGTGCCTCATAATCTCGACTGTCCTGAGCTATCTCGATGATGATTCTGAACTCCCCGGAGCCATCATCTCGTCCCACCAGGGCTCTGTTCAACACATCCGCATCCCGACATGCTACCTGCTAGACATACCTTGCATGGTGGCCGCCTGGATAACATCCCGCCACCTTGACCCGGTGCCATCTAGCAGACAATTTGGTCCAAATGCTTCAACTCACACTGCTGACAAAACTTGCGCTTGTGTTGGTTCATCTGTCGGAGGCCTCACTTCACAACATCATCCACTCCAGATTCCTTGCCCTGGAGCGTTTTGTGCTTGTTTTTGGAAATGGAATCCATATCCCTTGTCTCAAAATAAAGTCGCCTCACCTTGTAAGCATTGGAATTCATTTTGAAGGACAAGAACTCATCATCGAAGATGCCCCTTCACTTCAAAGGTTGCTCCTTCATTGTTGTTACAAACCTTCGCAAATAACTGTGGTCTCTGCGCCTAAACTGGAGACCTTGGGTGCAATTCATGATCCGTTTAAATGGTTTGAGATGGTGTTTGCCTCCACACCTATTGAGGTGATGTATATTATTCATGTACAATTTTTTGTAATTTGTATTTTTTGTTTGTGTGCATAAGTTAAGCATCATCTTGGAGTACACTTTCAGTGCTAATATTATGTTCTATGCTCAATGAAGAGCTTGTCCATCCTATCGGTGGTGGTGGATTCTATCAAGACCATATATATATATATCAGTACGTGATGTTTTGATCCCAACATCATTATTGCCTTGCTGCAATGCTTTCCGTGTCTAGAGAATTTGTATATAAAGGTGACGATTTCACGCACATTGAAAGCCCATATATAATGTACTATAATTAATTGTTTAGCTATCGCTCTTTCAACATAATCTTTTTTAGACATTAAATGTTTTCAATGTTCGTCTCTATTTAGGCACTAGCTAACACATGGAGAAAAAGGTATAACCAATCGATGGTTCAAGAAGCACCGGGATTTTCTCATATCTCATGATGTTCGTTTGAAGACAGTAACGCTGGAAGGATATGCATCCAACAGTGCAAACACTAGCTTTATCACATTCTTCATGTTGAATGCGAGGGCGCTATTGTCCGTGAGAATTAATTTTTTCAACAAGAAATTTCTCATGAAATTGTATGTTTAACAACATAAAAAGAAGTTTCAGGTGGACCTAAGGGCTTCTGATCGTGCTCGGCTTATATTTACAACAACTTGTCGTCATCATGGACCAGTAGATCTTTTTTTTACCAGGATCTTGATTTTATGGATTGGACCGATCCATTTGATTGTGACTTCCAAAAACATTGGTTGAGTTAGATGTTATTGCCCTGTTCAATCCAGGTTATTTGTAAACCTGATGGACAATTAATCCTCGTGCTTTTGTACCTTTTGTAAGATGGAGTTAGACATTATTGCCCTTTTCAACTAGGGTTTGACCCACATTTTCTTTCATATTGGCCATCTGTGTTCGTATAGGTACTACCTCTGTCGTCGTTTATTCTTTATTTGCCCCCTTCGTATTTTGTAGTACCAAACATTGACCTTACATTTAACTAAGAATATATATAGTCTCTAGGCACTTGTGGGGACCAAGCTGTATATTCAAAACATCAAGGCGGCCTTTCTGAAACATCAAATGAGGCACGCACTCCTCCGGGATTATCTGTTGAAAAACATAGTAATAACTTCGTATTTAGCAATGTAGTTCAGTTTTAGAAGAATTTATGCAAAAGATGCACAAATGTCGTAATACTAAAATCTTACCATGACATCTCCCTGGATGTTAGCATAGTTCAACACATGCACTAGTGGGACATATTGACCATAATGTGGAGGAGTTTGATAATAGACATTGTAATTCTCAAGATCAGTACAAAATGCGACCAGATGATTTTTCTCCTGATAAGTTAACTCAGCGCCATCGGTGTAGTAGGTTCTGTCTACCATCTTCCGCACATTCTTTGAAGAATGAAAATAAGATATCAATGGAAATAAGCTGTCAACTATTTTGAAATATCCAATATAAATTACTAAATAACTATGTTTGAGAAACTCACATAGCGGTCGAATTCGAAGCGTATCAACAAGGACCCAAATGTCCAAATTGTCTACCTCGATGTCAGGATCACCAAGATCCATGGTGACAAGCATACCCTCTTGAAAATCATACATCTTGCAAAGTTCTTTCCAATCCGGGCAACCAAAATTGGATACACTCTCAGAATTGCATAGATTTACCTCAAAATCCATACCATGATGGGTCCTTAGGTGAATTTTCTTTGTTTCATTCCTCTCATGATCTTCAAACCCCATCTTCTCCAAGACATAGCGTCTTGCATGGCATGGGATAAGCTAGTCAAATTCTAAAAGACAAAAATTACACGTTGAAGTAGTAGAAGTCAAGCTTAATTACGAAAAAAACACTTTGCGTCATAGCGTACCATTTCACAATCGAAGGCCTCCTCGAGCTTATTGTTGAACCGCCGACCTTCTACCAAGTGAGGCCTGTCGCAGAAACGCCGGTTGTCGCCGCACCAGGAGCACTCCGCAGGACTTTCGTCCGACGACAATTCCTATGTTCATAATTCAAAGATTAAACTTCTAAAATTCAATATATGTACTACAAAAACTAAATTAGATCATTATTATTCAGCACAGGTTGACTATAGGTCCGTCGAGTCTTTTTTTTAACTCTCAGCTCACGTGGTGTATATATTCGACCGTTGGTGATGGTCGCTCTGCCCTTCATCCCCGAGTGCATTAAACCAAAATGTCTAGCACACGGGAATGAAGGAGAAGCGACCCCCACGACAACAATCGGCATTCTTCTTCTCTCATATATGGTGGACACACTCCCTCACTGATTTTTCGACGGTCGGTGATGGTCGTTACTCCTCCTTCCCCTAGTGCCTAACAAAGGTCTAGCACAAGGAGAAGAAAGAGAAATGACCCCCCACAACAACAGTCGGGTTTCTTCCTCCCTCATATATGGTGTAGACTTTCTCCCTCACTCAATTTTTCATGGTCATGTATGGAGCCTTGATAGACTTAAAGTCAACCCGAAATGTCGTTTAATTATCTTTCTAGAAAATCCAGGCCACTCGATATTTCCTACATATTCTAGCACAAGTCATGCCAAAATTCACGGAAAAATCCGGCATGACCTTTGCTAAAAAAGGACATATCGAGTGCCCGAAATTTGCCGGAACAGAAATTAATCAACACTCCGGAAAAACATAGGCCACTCGGAGGTGTTACCTGCAAACATGTCCACTTGGGCAAGCACATATCCTATTTGCATTCAAACTTGATGGTCATTGCATTTAAATTTTTGGAAATATGAACAAAAACATTTCAAAATATCTTATATGACTCATATTGACATGGAGATTTGGCTAGTCTCACATCGAGGTCGGAGGGGGGCCTGTGACGGGGATGACATAGCGATGACATGGAGATTTGGCTGCAAAAACAAAATAGTATTCAAAATAGTGCTCTCCAATTTGAGCATTCAAAATCGTAGTAGTTCTCCAATTTGAGCATTCAATAAGAAAAACTAAATCATAAAATAAATTAGTATTCAAATTAGCATGCATTCAACAAGCAAAACTAAATCATCTATTGCGTTCGTACATCGTCGAATATTATCACTAATACATCTCGAATAGTCTCATACATTTAACCTCACTAATACAGCTAAAACCCTAGAGAACGACGGGTATCGGCCCGGGCGGTGGACACCCAAAGAGAAGGAACCATCGCAGGATCATAGCTCCAGTGAGATCTCTAAAGAACCTGCCAGGTATTGGAGAACCTCCCCTCCAACGCAACCATGTAGCGACGGACGTGCTCGTCCTCCTCGCTAACACGGTGACGTACCACCTCCACGGGGTCCTCAAGCCTCTGCACCATCGGGTCAACGACGGGCTCGCTCCTCACCAAGTTGCGCCTTTTGGAAGGTAGCACATCCCAGTACCAACCCGGCGGAGCCCAGTCCCAGATATGGCCCCTCTGATCATGCAGGCCTCCTTCGCCGAGTCGACGACGAGGATGCGGGATAGGCATCGTCGACGTCGACGCGGGAATAATTGCTTTAACTAAAAAATTAAACTAGTTCTATTAATTTTCATACTAAAAATAAAATAGTTGTATTAATTCAACTAGTTCAATTAACCACTTGCTATAAATAAAATAAACTAGTTTTTACTAAAAATAAACTAGTTCAACTGGTTCTATTAATTTTCTTACTAACAATAAACTAGTTCTATTAATTCAACTAGTTCTTACTAAAAATAAACTAGTTCAACTAGTTCTATTAATTTTCTTACTAATTCTATTAAACACTTACTAAAAAACAGTAAAAAAAACTAGTTAGATGAACTCTAAAATTTAACCCTAAGTAATTTGATGAACTCTAATTTAATGAACCCTAACTAATTTGATGAACTCTAAAATTTAAACCTAACTAATTTGATGAACTCTAAAATTTAACCCTAACTAATTTGATGAACTCTAAAACTAATTCTATTTAACAACTATTGCCCTAATTAGCATCTAATTTGATGAACCCTAACTAATTAGATGAACATTAAAATTTAACCCTAAGAACACTAGCTAGGCAGAGGTAGGGGAGGAGGAGGAGGAGGGGGTGCTCACCTCAGGCACGGGCGGAGTTAGGGAGAGGGGCACGCGGCGTCGAGGTCAGCGACGGGGTCGGGGTCGGGGCGGCGGGCGCATGGCGGAGGGTGCCGATGTAGGGGGGCGTCAAGGTCGGGGTCGGGGCGGCATCGACGGCGTGCGAAGGGTGACAGGAGAGCGCGCGCGGTGGCGGGCGACGACGACGGCGACATCAGACACGTGAGTTCGATTTGGGGAAAAGTGGTCGTGGGGAAGAAGAAATGCACTTGCTTAAGTCAAAATTAGCACTAGCGTGTTCCAGGAAAAGCGCTACTACTACGTTAGCTATAGCTAAATAGATCAACAAGCGCTACTGCTAAGATAGCTACGTTGGGGAACGTAGCAGAAATTCAAAATTTTCCTACGAGTCACCAAGATCTATCAATGGACAGACTAGAAACAAGAGAGAGGGGAGTTCATCTACATACCCTTGTAGATTGCTAAGCGGAAGCATTCAAGAGAACGGGGTTGAGGGAGTCGTACTCGTCGTGATCCAAATCACCGGAGATCCTAGTGCCGAACGGACGGCACCTCCGCGTTCAACACACGTGCAGCCCGGTGACGTCTCCCATGCCTTGATCCAGCAAGGAGAGAGGGAGAGGTTGGGGAAGACTCCATCCAGCAGCAGCACAACGGCGTGGTGGTGGTGGAGGAGCGCGGTGCTCCAGCAGGGCTTCGCCAAGCACTACGAGAGACGAGGAGGGAGAGAGGTAGGGCTGCGCCAAGAGGAAGATCAAATCATCTCTGTCAGCCCAAAAGACCTCAACTATATATAGGGGAGAGGGAGCAGTCTGCGCCCCCTCTAGGGTTCCCACCCCAAGGGGTGCGGCAGCCCCTAGATCCCATCTAGGGTGCGGCCAAGGGGGGAGAGGGGGAAACTTGCCCCCCAAGTAAGGTGGAGGCGCCCACTCCCCAAACCCTAGGCGCCTTGGGCCGTGGTGGGGGGGGGGCGCACCAGCCCACCTGGGGCTGGTCCCCTCCCACACTTGGCCCATGCAGCCCTCTGGGGCCGGTGGCCCCACCTGGTGGACCCCCGGGACCCTCCCGGTGGTCCCGGTACATTACCAATAGCACCCGAAACTTTTCTAGTGACCAAAACAGGACTTCCCATATATAAATCTTTACCTCCAGACCATTCCAGAAATCCTCGTGACGTCCGGGATCTCACCTGGGACTCCTAACAACATTCGGAAACCATGTATATCTATTCCCTATAACCCTAGCATCATCGAACCTTAAGTGTGTAGACCCAACGGTTCGGGTACCATGCAGACATGACCGAGACGTTATCCGGTCAATAACCAACAGAGGGATCTGGATACCCATGTTGGCTCCCACATGTTCCACGATGATCTCATCGGATGAACCACGATGTCGAGGATTCAATCAATCCGTATACAATTCCCTTTGTCTAGCGGTATAGTACTTGCCCGAGATTCGATCGTCGGTATCCCGATACCTTGTTCAATCTCGTTACCGGCAAGTCTCTTTACTCGTTCTGTAACACATCATCCCGTGATCAATCCCTTGGTCACATTGTGCACATTATGATGATGTCCTACCGAGTGGGCCCAGAGATACCTCTCCGCCGCACGGAGTGACAAATCCCAGTCTCGATTCGTGCCAACCCAATAGACATTTTTGGAGATACCCGTAGTGCACCTTTATAGTCACCCAGTTACGTTGTGACATTCACCCAAAGCATTCCTACGGTATCCAGGAGTTGCACAATCACATGGTCTAAGGAAATGATACTTGATATTAGAAAAGCTTTAGCATACGAACTACACGATCTTTGTGCTAGGCTTAGGATTGGGTCTTGTCCATCACATCATTCTCCTAATGATGTGATCCCGTTATCAACTACATCCAATGTCCATGATCAGGAAACCGTAACCATCTATTGATCAACGAGCTTGTCAACTAGAGGCTTACTAGGGACATGGTGTTGTCTATGTACCCACACATGTATCTAAGTTTCCTATCAATACAATTATAATATGGATAATAAACGATTATCATGAACAAGGAAATATAATAATAATAACTAATTTATTATTGCCTCTAGGGCATATTTCCAACAGTCTCCCACTTGCACTATAGTCAATAATCTAGTTCACATCGCCATGTGATTAACACTCACAGGTCACATCGCCATGTGACCAACATCCAAAGAGTTTACTAGTGTCACTAAACTAGTTCACATCATCATGTGACTAAGACTCAGTGAGTTCTGGGGTTTGATCATGTTTTGCTTGTGAGAGAGGTTTCAGTCAACGGGTCTGTAATATTCAGATCCGTATGTACTTCGCAGATCTCTAGGTCATATTGTAAATGCTTCTTCCACGCTCCACTTGGAGCTCTTCCAAATGGTTGCTCCGCTATACGTATCTGGTTTTCTACTCAGAGTCATTCGGATAGGTGTTAAAGCTTGCATCGACGTAACCCTTTACGCCGAACTCTTTATCACCTCCATAATCGAGAAACATGTCCTTATTTACTCCAAGGACAATTTTGACCGCTGTCCAATGATCCATTCCTGGATCATTCTTGTACCCCTTGACTAACTCATGGCAAGGCACACTTCCGGTGCGGTACACAGCATAGCATACTATAGAGCCTACGTCTGAAGCATAGGGGACAACCTTCATCCTTTCTCTCTCTTCTGTCGTGGTCGAGCTTTATGTCTTAACTTCATACCTTACAACTCAGTCAAGAACTCCTTCTTCGACTGATCCATCTTGAACACCTTCAAGATCATGTCTAGGTATGTGCTCATTTGAAAGTACCATTTAGCGTTTTTGATCTATCCTCATAGATCTTGATGCTCAATGTTCAAGCAGCTTAATCCAGGTTTTCTATTGAAAACCACTTTTCAAATAACCCTATATGCTTTCCAAAAATTCTACATCATTTTTGATCAACAATATGTCAACAACATATACTCATCAGGAATTCTATAGTGCTCCCACTCACTTCTTTGGAAATACAAGTTTCTCATAAACTTTGTATAAACCCAAAATCTTTGATCATCTTGTCAAAGTGTACATTCCAACTCCGAGATGCTTACTCCAGTCCTTAGAAGGATTGCTGGAGCTTTGCATACTTATTAGCGTCTTTCAGGATTGTCAAAATCTTCTGGTTGTATCACATACAACCTTTCCTCAAGAAAAATGTCGAGGAAACAATGGTTTTTGACATCCTATCTACAAGATTTCATAAATAATGCAGTAACTGCTAATCCAATTCCAACAAACTCTTAGCATGGCTACGAGTGAGAAAGCCTCACCGTAGTCAACTCCTTAAACTTGTCGGAAAACATCTTTAACGACAAGTCGAGCTTTCTTAATGGCGATACTTACCATCATTGTCCATCTTCCTTTTAAAATCCATCTGTACCCAATAGCCTTACGACCATCAAGTAGTTCTGCCAAAGTCTACACTTTGTTTTCATACATGGATCCTCTCTCAGATTTTATGGCCTCGAGCCATTTGTTGGAATCCGGGCCCACCACTGCTTCTCCATAGCTCGTAGGTTCATTGTTGTCTCTAAAACAGGATTGCGTACTACTCTGAAATAGTACGCGTCCTTGTCGACCAATGAGGTTCGGTAGTGACTTGATCCGAAGAATCATGATCACTATCATCAGCTTCCACTTCAATTGGTGTAGGTGCCACATGAACAACTTCCTGTGCCCTACTACACACTGGTTGAAGTGATGGTTCATTAACCTCATCAAGTCTCCACCATCCTCCCACTCAATTCTTTCGAGACAAACTTTTCCTCGAGAAAGGACCCGATTCAAGAAACAATCCCAATTGCTTTCGGATCTGAATTAGGAGGTATACCCAACTGTTTTGGGTGTCCTATGAAGATGCATTTTATCCGCTTTGGGTTCGAGCTTATCAACCTGAAACTTTTTCACATAAGCGTCGCAGCCCCAAACTTTTAAGAAATGACAACTTAGGTTTCTCCAAACCATAGTTTAAACGGTGTCGTCTCAACGGAATTACATGGTGCCCTATTAAAGTGAGTGTGGTTGTCTCTAATGCCTAACCCATGAACGATGGTGGTAATTTGATAAGAGACATCATGGTACGCACCATATCCAATAGGGTGCAACTATGATGTTCGGACACACCATCAGACTATGGTGTTCCAGGCAGTATTAATTGTGAAACAATTTCCACAATGTCTTAATTGCGTGCCAAAGCTCGTAACTCAGATACTCATCTCCATGATCACATCGTAGACATTTTATCCTCTTGTCACGATGATCTTTAACTTCACTCTAAAATTACTTGAACCATTCAATAATTCAGACTCGTGTTTCATCAAGTAAATATACTCAGTATCTACTCAAATCATCCGTGAAGTAAGAACACAACGATATCCACTGCGTGCCTCAGCACTCATTGGACTGCACACATCGAAATGTATTACCTCCAACAAGTTGCTTTCTTGTTCCATTTTACTGAAAATGAGGCTTTCAGTCATCTCGCCCATGTGGTATGATTTGCATGTCTCAAGTGATCCAAAATCAAGTGAGTCCAAATGGTCCATTTGCATGGAGTTTCTTCATGCATATACACCAATAGACATGGTTCGCATGTCTCAAACATTTCAAAATGAGTGAGTCCAAAGATCCATCAACATGGAGCTTCTTCATGCGTTTTATACCAATATGACTTACATGGCAGTGCCACAAGTAGGTGGTACTATCATTACTATCTTATATCTTTTGGCATGAACATGTGTATCACTACGATCGAGATTCAATAAACCATTCATTTTAGGTGCAAGACCATTGAAGGTATTATTCAAATAAACAGAGTAACCATTATTCTCCTTAAATGAATAACCGTATTGCGATAGACATAATCCAATCATGTCTATGCTCAACACAAACACCAAATAACAATTATTTAGGTTTAACACCAATCTCGATGGTAGAGGGAGCAGGCGATGCTTGATCACATCAACCTTTGGAAACACTTCCAACACACATCGTTATCTCACCTTTAGCTAGTCTCTGTTTATTCCGTAGCTTTTATTTCGAGTTACTAACACTTAGCAACCGAACCGGTATCTAATACCCTGGTGCTACTAGGAGTAGTAGTAAAGTACACATTAACATAGTGTATATCCAATATACTTCTATCGACCTTGCCAGCCTTCTCATCTACCAAGTATCTAGGGTAATTCTGCTCCAGTGGATGTTCCCCTTATTACAGAAGCACTTAGTCTCGGGTTTGGGTTCAACTTTGGGTTTCTTCACTAGAGGAGCAGCTGATTTGCCGTTTCATGAAGTATCCCTTCTTGCCCTTGCCCTTCTAGAAACTAGTGGTTTCACCAACCATCAATAATTGATGCTCCTTCTAGATTTCTACTTTCGCGGTGTCAAACATCACGAATATCTCAAGGATCATCATTTCTATCCCTGATATGTTTATAGTTCATCACGAAGCTCTAGCAGCTTGGTGGCAATGACTTTGGAGAAACATCACTATGTCATCTGGAAGATCAACTCCCACTCGATTCAAGTGATTGTTGTACTCAGACAATCTGAGCACAAGCTCAACGATTGAGCCTTTCTCCCTTAGTTTGCAGGCTAAGAAAATTGTCGGAGGTCTTATACCTCTTGACGTGGGCACGAGCCTGAAATCCCAATTTCAGCCCTCGAAACATCTCATATGTTCCGCGATGTTTCGGAATCGTCTTTGGTGCCTCAACTCTAAACCGTTTAACTGAACTATCACGTAGTTATCAAAATGTGTATGTCAAATGTTCGCAACATCCACAAACGACATTCGAGGTTCAGCACACCGAGCAGTGCATTAAGGACATAAGCCTTCTACGAAGCAACGAGGACAGTCCTCAGTTTACGGACCCAGTCCGCATAATTGCTACTATCAACTTTCAACTAAATTTTCTCTAGGAACATATTTAAAATAGTAGAACTAAAATGCGAGCTATGACATAATTTGCAAAGATCTTTTGACTATGTTCAGGATAATTAAGTTCATCTTATGAACTCCCACTCAGATAGACATCCCTCTAGTCATCTAAGTGATACATGATCCGAGTCAACTAGGCCGTGTCCGATCATCACGTGAGACGGACTAGTCATCATCGGTGAACATCTTCATGTTGATCGTATCTACTATACGACTCATGCTCGACCTTTCGGTCTCTTGTGTTCCGAGGCCATGTCTGTAAATGCTAGGCTCGTCAAGTCAACCTAAGTGTTTCGCATGTGTAAATCTGGCTTACACCCGTTGTATGTGAACGTTAGAATCTATCACACCCGATCATCACGTGGTGCTTCGAAACAACAAACTTTCACAATGGTGCACAGTTAGGGGGAACGCTTTCTTGAAATTTTAAAGAGGGATCATCTTATTTACTACCGTCGTTCTAAGCAAATAAGATGCATAAACATGATAAACATCACATGTAATCAAAAGTGACATGATATGGCCAATATCATTTTGCTCCTTTTGATCTCCATCTTCGTGGCTCCATGATCATCATCGTCACCAGCATGACACCATGATCTCCATCATCGTGTCTCCATGAAGTTGTCTCGCCAACTATTACTTCTACTACTATGGCTAACGGTTTAGCAATAAAGTAAAGTAATTACATGGCGTTGTTCAATGACACGCTGGTCATACAATAAATTAAGACAACTCCTATGGCTCCTGCCAGTTGTCATACTCATTGACATGCAAGTCGTGATTCCTATTACAAGAACATGATCAATCTCATACATCACATATCATTCATCACATTCTTTTAGCCATATCACATCACATAGCATACCCTGCAAAAACAAGTTAGACGTGCTCTAATTGTTGTTTGCATGTTTTATGTGGCTGCTATGGGTTTCTAGCAAGAACGTTTCTTACCTACGCAAAAGCCACAACATGATACGTCAATTGCTATTTACCCTTCATAAGGACCCTTTTCATCGAATCCGATCAGACTAAAGTGGGAGAGACTGGCACCCGCTAGCCACCTTATGCAACAAGTGCATGTCAGTCGGTGGAACCTGTCTAACGTAAGTGTACGTGTAAGGTCGGTCTGGGCCGCTTCATCCCACAATGCCGCCGAATCAAGATTGGACTAGTAACGGTAAGCATATTGATCAAAATCAACGCCCACAACTACTTTGTGTTCTACTCGTGCATAGAATCTACGCAATGGACCTAGCTCATGATGCGACTGTGTGGGAACGTAGCAGAAATTCAAAATTTTCCTACGAGTCACCAAGATCTATCTATGGAGAAACTAGCAACGAGAGAGAGAGGGGAGTACATCTACATACCCTTGTAGATCACTAAGCGGAAGCGTTCAAGAGAACGGGGTTGACGGAGTCGTACTCGTCGTGATCCAAATCACCGGAGATCCTAGTGCCGAACGGACGGCACCTCCGCGTTCAACACACGTGCAGCCCGGTGACATCTCCCATGCCTTGATCCAGCAAGGAGAGAGGGATTGGTTGGGGAAGACTCCGTCCAGCAGCAGCACAACGGCGTGGTGGTGGTGGAGGCGCGCGGTGCTCCAGCAGGGCTTCGCCAAGCACTACGAGAGACGAGGAGCGAGAGAGGTAGGGCTGCACCGAGAGAAAGATCAAATCATTTGTGTCAGCCCCAAAGACCTCAAATATATATAGGGGAGAGGGAGGGGGCTGCGCCCCCTCTAGGGTTCCCACCCCAAGGGGTGCAGCAGCCCCTAGATCCCATCTAGGGTGCGGCCAAGGGGAGGAAAGGGGGAAACTTGCCCCCCAAGTAAGGTGGAGGCGCCCCCTCCCCAAACCCTAGGCGCCTTGGGCCCTGGTGGGGGTGCGCACCAGCCCACCTGGGGATGGTCCCCTCCCACACTTGGCCCATGCAGCCCTCTGGGGCCGGTGGCCCCACCTGGTGGACACCCGGGACCCTCCCGATGGTCCCGGTACGTTACCGATAGCACCCGGAACTTTTCCGGTGACCAAAACAGGACTTCCCATATATAAATATTTACCTCTCTACCATTCCGGAAATCCTCGTGACGTTCGGGACTCCAAACAACATTCGGCAACCATGTATATCTATTCCCTATAACCCTAGCGTCATCGAACCTTAAGTGTGTAGACCCTACGGGTTCTGGTACCATGCATACATGACCGAGACATTCTCCGGTCAATAACCAACAGCGGGATCTAGATAACCATGTTGGCTCCCACATGTTCCATGATGATCACATCGGATGAACCACGATGTCGAGGATTCAATCAATCCCGTATACAATTCCGTTTGTCTAGCGGTATAGTACTTGCCCGAGATTCGATCGTCGGTATCCCGATACCTTGTTCAATCTCGTTACCAGCAAGTCTCTTTACTCGTTCCGTAACACATCATCCCGTGATCAACCCCTTGGTCATATTGTGCACATTATGATGATGTCCTACCGAGTGGGCCCAGAGATACCTCTCCGTCGCATAGAGTGACAAATCCCAGTCTCGATTCATGCCAACCCAACAGACACTTTCGGAGATACCCGTAGTGCACCTTTATAGTCACCCAGTTACGTTGTGATGTTTGCTACACCCAAAGCATTCCTACGGTATCCGGGAGTTGCACAATCTCATGGTCTAAGGAAATGATACTTGACATTAGAAAAGCTTTAGCATACGAACTACACGATCTTTGTGCTAGGCTTAGGATTGGGTCTTGTCCATCACATCATTCTCCTAATGATGTGATCCCGTTATCAACTACATCCAATGTCCATGGTCAGGAAACCGTAACCATCTATTGATCAGCGAGCTAGTCAACTAGAGGCTTACTAGGGACATGGTGTTGTCTATGTACCCACACATATATCTGAGTTTCCTATCAATACAATTATAGCATGGATAATAAACGATTATCATGAACAAGGAAATATAATAATAATAACTAATTTATTATTGCCTCTACGGCATATTACCAACAAGCTATAGCGTGTGTCCAGAAAGCCCGCTGCTGCTACGCCTTCTCCTTTATTTTTATTTTTCATTTATTTTCATTCACATTTTCTTTTTTTCCTTGCCCTTTTTCTATTTCTTTCATTTTCATTTACTTTTCTATATGTTTTTCATTTTGTTTCCCTTTCCTTAGAAGTAGCGCTTTCTGCGTAAAACACGCTGCTAGAATAGTTAGCAGCAGCGCGCTTTTCCTAAGCACGCTACTACTATTCGTAGCCTGTAGAGAACAGTAGGGGAATTGTAGTAGTAGCGCTTCTTTCACGAGACGTGCTACTGCTACAAACTTATCTGTAGCGCATTTATTTCACATGCGCCAGTGGTAAATTGTAGTAGCGCTTCTTTTTAGCGCGCGCTACTGGTAAGTTTCTGTGTATAAGATTTTCCCTAGTAGTGACATATTGATCCAGGGCCCAGTGCTAGTTCCTGTTTCTTGCATGTTTTTTGTTTCGCAGAAAATCCATATCAAACATAGTCCAAACGCAATAAAAACTTTCAGAGATTTTTTTTGGAATATATGTGATTTTTGAGAAAAAGAATCAACGCGAAACGATGTCCGAGGAGTCCACGAGGCACGGGGGCGCGCCGCAGGGGGTAGGGCGCGCCCCTGACCCTCGTGGACACTCCATAAGGCGGTTGGTGCCCTTCTTTCGCTGCAAGAAAGACGATATCCGGATAAAAATCGTGCCCAAAGTACAGGCCAATCAGAGTTACGGATCTCCGGGAATTTAAGAAACGGTGAAAGGGAAGAATCAGGGAGCGCAGAAACAGCAGGAAACAGAGAGAGATCCAATCTCGGAGGGGCTCTTGCCCCTCCGCCGCCATGGAGGCCATGGACCAGAGGAGAAAACCTTCTCCAATCTAGGGGGGAGGTCAAGGAAGAAGAAGAAGAAGAAGGGGGCCTCTCTCCCCCTCTCCCCCGGTGGCGCCAGAACACCGCCGGGGCCATCATCATGACGGAGAGCTACACCAACAACTTCACCGCCGTCATCACCAACTCTCTCCCCCTCTATGCAGCAGTGTAACACCTCTTCTTCCCGCTGTAATCTCTACTTGAACATGGTGTTCAATGCTATATATTATTTCCCAATGATGTATGGTTATCCTATGATGTTTGAGTAGATCTGTTTTGTCTTATGGGTTCATTGATGATCGTGATTGGTTTGAATTGCATGTTTTATTATTGGTGTTTTCCTATGGTGCTCTCCGTGTCGCACAAGCATGAGGGATCCCCCGCTGTAGGGTTTGCAATATGTTCATGATTTGCTTATGGTGGGTGGCGTGAGTGACAGAAGCACAGGCCTGAGTAACTAGGTTGTTTGTGTATGGGAGTAAAGAGGACTTGATACTTTAATGCTATGGTTGGGTTTTACATTAATGATCTTTGGTAGTTGCGGATGCTTGCTAGAGTTCCAATCATAAGTGCATATGATCCAAGAAGAGAAAGTATGTTAGCTTATGCCTCTCCCTCATATAAAATTGCAATAGTGATTACCTGTCTAGTTATCGATTGCCTAGGGACAAATAACTTTCTCGTGACAAAAAGCTCTCTCCTAAAACTAAATTAGTTGTGTCTTTATCTAAACAGACCCCTACTTTTTATTTACGCGCTCTTTATTATCTTGCAAACCTATCCAACAACACCTACAACGTACTTCTAGTTTCATACTTGTTCTAGGTAAAGCGAACGTTAAGCGTGCGTAGAGTTGTATCGATGGTCGATAGAACTTGAGGGAATATTTGTTCTACCTTTAGCTCCTCGTTGGGTTCGACGCTCCTACTTATCGAAAGAGGCTACAATTGATCCCCTATACTTGTGGGTTATCAGCGCCAACTGTCGTGGTTTTGTCACGACAGATGTCCTAGTGAAAGGACTTAGGTGTGGAGCCATCGCAACTAGGTTAGCTTGAAGGGGTTGAATGGGACAAAGGACAAAAGGAGTTTACCCAGGTTCGGTCCCTCATAATCAAGGTAAAAGCATACGTCCTGCTTCTAGTTGTATTGCTTGACTTTCGATTACAAGGGAGCGAATACGCTTGACCTAGTTCTTGATTGCTTGTTTCTTGAGTTAACCCACCGCCGGGTCTCACCTTTATATACACAGGTTGGGACCTGGTGACTTACAGAGTCCCGACCGGCTCACACACCGTGGTCGGCTCAGTTTCTAACTAATCCTTGCCTTACAAGACAAGTTATCACATAAGGGCTCTTAGGCCCCGGTCTTGGGCCCTCTCCAGGTCTGCCTCCATGAACCGCCACCTTTAGAACTTGGGCCTCTTTGGGCTTCTTCATATTGAACCGCCAACGGCATAACACGGCCCCTCATGGGCGGGTCACACCTTGGAGTTATATCCCAAACAAGGTATAAATTCTCTATTTTGCTTGGTTTGCTCCAGTGATCTATGCTTTGGCCATTCGGAGCACTTGTTTGGTCTTCGGCAGTCCAGAACACTTGTTTGATCTATGCTTCGGTGGTGGTGGCTTCAGCATGGGTGGTGGTGATGGTGGTGGTGGCTTCGGCATGCATGGTGGTGCTTCGGTAAGCCATGTGAATGGTGGTGGTGGTGGTGGCGGCGGCTTTGAGATGGGTGGTGGTGCTTCGACAAGCCATGTCAATGTTGGTGGTGGCAGTGCTCATTCTCCGGTCCAAGTTCGTGAAGATGCTGGTGCTCACTCTCCGGTCCAAGTTCGTGAAGATCCTGGTGCTCACTCTCCGGTCCTAGTTCGTGAAGATGGTGGTGCTCACTCTCCGGTCAATGTGATGATGGCGACGGAAGTGCTAGGGGCGGTGTTGGTGGCGACGTTCTTCGCAACGATGAGGATGTTGCTTAATTGCTCTATGTCATTTGAGCATCTTTTGTATTGTTTGATTGCGTATTTGTAAGGCTAAACTTGATACCTCGTATGTTGCGCATGATTTTGGATGTGATGAACTAGTATGATGATGAACTAGTGATGTATATGCATATATGACGATGAACTAAATATGAACTAGTGATGATGAACTTGTCAATATCTATCCATGATTTTAACTGCGGCACCGCGAGCCCTCCTGCACGGAACAGATCCCATAAACGTGTCCCGCAAATGGTTTTCTGGGATATGTTCAGCCAGAGCGCTCGCGGTACCCTAAAAAAAGTTTTGTGGGCGCCCTTAAACAAGTTTTGTGGGCCGGCCTTTTGCGGGGTCGGCTAGAGATGCTGTTACGTATCAGTAACGCATCTGCCATTCACATGTGCATCAAGATCAGTGCAGTTATCACTATTTGATTCCATTATTCTGCTCTACAAAAATTATACCGGACCAAATACATCTAGTGGGATCCCACTAAGCATCCATAATACTACTTTTGTGAGTCTAACGGTTCCGGAGTACTACTTTTTGTGAGACAAGGACACACATGCATACGATCTCCTCTCTCTCTCTCTCTCTTGCAAATAAATCCATGAACTTTATTTCATCTTAGCCAATTAAAAACATTCATATCTTTTAAACCATAAGTTTGTTTTTCAAATAATTTATATATTTGATGGCGGCAAGGCCTTTAGAACTAGACCAATCTTGGATACATTTCGAACAGATTTAAATTTCAATGTTTCATTCTATGTGGAAAAAAACTATTTCACTTGAAATGGATGTTTTTTGTGAAACATGCCAGTGAAAAGTGAAACATAGGTTTTGAATTGTGAAATAGTAACCACAAAAGTGAATTTATAATGTATCAATGTGAGACTGATTATTGAAAATATGAAACAATTTATTTTAAAAGGATGAAATAGAATCTTTGAGAAATGTGCAAATGAGATCGATATTTTTTTAATAAGGCAGTGAAAAGGGAAATATCCGTTCTAAATTGTGAAATAGTAACCATAAAAAATAAAATTGTAATGTATCAATGTGCAACTGATTATTTGAAAATGTGAAACAATTTATTTCAAAAGAGTGAAATAGGTTATTTGAGAAACGTGCAATTGAAATATATATATTTTTGTGAAACAAGCCATTGAAAAGTGGAATGTAGGTTCTAAACTGTGAAATAATAACCAAAGAAAGTAAAATATTTAATGTATCAGTGTGAAACTGATAATGTAAAAATGTGAAACAATTTATTTCAAAAGAATGAAATAGGTTATTTAAGAAATATGCAACTGAAATAGATGTTAGTTTTGTGAAACAAGCCAGTGAAAGTGAAATGTATGTTTGGTGAAATAATAACTACACAAAGTGAAATTGTACCGCATCAGTGTCAAACAGATTATTCATGTGAAATATATGTTCAAATTTAAACATGGTTGAAAAATATCAAAGATTGGTCCCCTTTTAAAGGTTTTAGCATAAGAATTTCAAATATATAAAAAAATTAAAGACTAATATACGATTTAAAAGAGATGGATGTTTTAAATTAGTCAAGTGAAAATAAAAGTTTGGATTTATTGTTCGGGAGAAGAGAGAGAATGAGTATGTGCTCCTGTTACACACTGGGGGGGGGGGGGGGGGGGGGGGCAACCGCTGAAAAACATATCTTCCTTAAATAAGCAAAATCTTACAAAACATGAGAATGTATACAATGTGAGGTCTCATTGACTGATTGGGTAGGTAGGTGCCGGTACCTACTGGCACCGCTCAATTTTCTGCTTCACTCTCGACCCTTGTCTTCTCCCGTCGCCCGTGGAGAGGAAACCTCTGGCCCCATGTTGTCAATTTTTAATTCGTCGAACCACACAACACATAGCCCAAAGAGAGAGATGCGTACTTCGTGGCGCTGCTGCCACAAACCACGTGGGCTATTCGTGATTGATATGTGCTTCATGTATATGTAGTTGTGTTCGCGGAGCACTGCTAGGTAGCTTGGCACAATGACGAGGGAGGGTTTTGTCATCGCGAAGTTGAGTAATGATCCAATTCATTGTGAGTCTCATGAACATTCTCACATATAGATAGATGAGAGGCGTTTTTGCCTAGCTTTAAATTAACACACACAAAGATGACAAAACATTATATTAAAATTTCAACGAACTATATATTTGAAATATATCGTCAAATGGCAACACTTTTTTCAAGGTCGAATGCTTCAAATAGGTTTATCACAACTAAAAACATGTGTGAGCTTACAACCTCAAGTACTCGAGTAAACACATAAATATAAATACATAATGAAATGTTCTTTATGGAAAACATTTATACATGTGCATAAGAAACACGTACATGCATATGAATTCCTAATAAACAAAATACACAATGCTAGTTTTTGACAGATTATTCGGTTGATGAGAGCATCGACTCGTCCGCCGATTCAGCTAGAACCTGAAGATATCGTGGAACTGGCGGCATATTAACCTCCACGAGGCCTTCCAATATATGTACAATTACTCCCATGGTCGGCCTAGAGCGCTCATCTTGTTGGACGCACCAACAAGCAACCATGCAAGCCCTGTCGAGCTCCTCCAAGTTGACATCTCTTCTCAAATCAGCATCCAACAATTCATGCACATTTCCTTCTTGAATCTTCATTGCAACTAGTATCGGGAAGAACTTGTCTACGCATCGCTTCTCATGCTCCACATTTCTTTTCAGCGAGATGATCTCAAAGAGCATCATTCCGTAGCTGAAAACGTCAGCTTTTGCGGTGATGGCGGTACCACTTATCCATTCGGGTGCCAAATACCCGATGGTTCCTCGCATTGTCGTGATGACCCTGCTAAAGTCCTGGCCTAGCAGCTTCGCCAGTCCAAAATCAGCCACTTTTGGGGAAAATGTTGCATCCAATAATATGTTTTCTGGCTTGATATCACAATGGATGATGCAATTCCTGCAGTTGTCATGCAAGTAAGTTAAACCTTTGGCAATGTCAATGACTATTTGGTATCTTGTGTTCCAAGGTAGAACATCACCAAGACCAACCCTAAACAGGTGTTGGTCTAGTGCGCCATGTGGCATGTACTCGTAAATGAGCATCCGATGCTCTCCTTCTGAGCAAAACCCAATCAATTGGATCAAATTTACATGGTGAATAGTTCCAAGTGTGCTCATCTCTGCCCGAAACTGCTTCTCGCCTTGACGAACACCTTCAAGCTTCTTAATCGCCACAGTTGTGCCATCTTGAAGGACTCCTTTGAACACGGAGCCGAAAGATCCAGCACCTAGCTTTTCTGAAAAGTTCTTGGTTACCAATTGCAGATCTTTGTACCTAAAGGTGATCATGTTAATGTCAATCTGATGTAAACCCTTGATCCTTCTTCTTTTATGAAGAAGACACAAAACAGCCACAAGGCATACACCCAATGCGAGTATTGAGCCTCCAACAATAATCCCTAATGGTTGCCCTCTCGAAGATTTGGTGTGTGGTATCTCGAAAGCAGGAAGTCGAATGAATATACTATTAGTTGTGTTATCAAGATTTTCTTGTAGGTTCATCAAATCAGTGTACCACAAAGAGCAAGTCTCATTGTAAGAGTATGCCATGCAAGAACAGTTGTTAAGGCATGCTACCTCACACTCAGTTGCGCTTGTTGCTTGCACAGTCTGTGACCCATCAGGTAACCTCACATTATTGGCCACATAGAATCTATCCTCTTCATATCCATGCATTGATGGCACCGAGCCTCCGCCATTTAAGCTACACGGCAATGCAACATTCCTAGTGCAACCTCCCGTGTAATTTCCCGAGCTCCGTTCATTTGGGCTCTGTGCGCTGAAGCCCCTAAGGCAGCTACACATTGGGATGATGTTTTCGGCGCACCAACTGAAAGCCCCGCACATGGAGTAGACAGAGCACTTCTCACTGGGCTCCGCAAAGTATAACATCCAGTCTTGCTTGTCCTCTAACCATACCATCCCCTTCTGTTGGCCAGATGGGTCAATCACAGTGCGGAGGAAGAGGTTATCGTCCTTAACTGTGAGCAAGAAGTACTCCTCCTTGTCATTTTCGACATACTCATATGAGTATATCGAGTTTGGCATCATCATCACCGTCATCGATGGGATGCTGCTAAATGCGCCTGCTTGCGGATTGAACTTCCCAGGGGTGTAATAAGGTCGGGAGTTGTTCCATATGAGCAAGTATTGTGCTGCTACGCTCGGGTCCATCGTGACCGAGAAGAGGCCTGGAGACGGGTCCATATAGTTTCTCCATGAGACCTGGCGGTCACTCACGCCTGTGAGCTTGTTTCGCCCAAACTTCATGCCAGGAAGCTGGGTGTCGGTGGGGTGATTTAAGCTTTGCCATATTATATTGGATGTGTTGGATGCATATGTAAGAACTAGATTACCAGTGTTGAGGAGCACAACAACAATGGTGGTGTTGGAGGCTCCAGTGGTGGTTGGGGTGTTGCTCGACCAAAATATAGACCTAGACTTGTTGAGAAGAACCAGGTTGCCATCAGTCCAGACAGTCAACTCTGATGAGTCCGGGTCTGAGATGGGTGTTTCCCTATTGGCTATCCACACTAGAGTTACTTTTTGCACCTTGTTATACCATATTGCAATATACCACTTGTCATGGGGTCCACCACCTACAATATTGTTTTGCATGCGTCATGGTAGAGAAGATAAACTTTAAAGAAAAGAGACCGGAAATGATGAGATAGAAAGCAATCAAACCAGGCCATTTTCTTATTTAGAGTACATTTTAAGTACAAAGAATCCATTTTGGCTTCACAACTATTCTCAAGTCCAGTTCACCTTGACCTTATAGACCGTTTGGTTATTTTTTTACAAGGAAATATACATGGAGTTAATGTGTGGATAGTGTGCAAGGATACTCTATCTGCCTCAAAATATAAGACCTAGTTTGTCTGCCTAAATCCATGCTTTGTCCATAAATCTCTCATAGAATATCTAGTCAATGTCTAAAAATAATTGAATGAAAAGGCTTTAAATACGAATCTAATTATGTTTAATTTGTACAAAATAAACTACATTTTTTGGCCTAAATCTTGGTCAAAGCATGTGTTTGGGCAGTCAAACTACATCTTCTGTTTTGAAATGCAGGTAGTACTACAAAGTAGTGTTGGGGCCAGACATATGTATCCTAACCCCTATAAAATGAAGGGCAGCCACAACATAACCACAATGACATATTCACCTGCTAGGTACATGGGAGATTTCACAGAATATGCTATTATGGGGGTTTCATGGAGGAACCAAAGTACCAATATGCATACATTGTCTTCTTTACGCACCAACTCATCTAAAAAAACATCAGTTGATTTAATGCAAATTTATGGTGGAAATATGAGGTTAAAATGTAAATACCAAAGATTTACACAAACCTAATATGGCCCCTCGTGCGCATATAGCACCTAGCTTCTCTACATAGTAGATAAGACTGTAACCGGCGGATTTCAGTTGTTTGTATGTATATTTTTCTTGCTAAAATGCTTTTGATCAACATATGGATTTTTTAGGAGTCCGAACGTAACATTTGTGATATGAAAATTTCTGTTTCCACTTTACATACAAATAAAAAGGTGGAAATGGAATCTTGTGGAATCCATTTCAATTCAGCATAGGAATTTGAGGAATTGAGTTCTTTGAATTCAAACTGGGTTTAAATTACCTTATACTCCCTCCGTTCCTAAATATAAGTCTTTTTAGATATTGCAATAAGGACTACATAAGGATGTATATAGAAATATTTTAGAGTGTAGATTCACTCATTTTGCTTCGTATGTAGTCCGCATCGGAATCTCTAAGACTTATATTTAGGAACGGAGGGGTATGTAATTCTCCAAAAAAGACATACTTTGTTTTAGATGCGGTAGCATATGTATCATACGTAGCATACATTCTATGAGTAACTACAATATATTTAAAGATATATTTTAATCATTTCATGACTCCTAGTATCACATAAGTTGTATAAATAATGTAAAAAAAGGTTGTTGCGATAACTTTAATTACTAGATGATTAATCTGCTATAGTAGATGGATTATGTTTATAACCTTTTCTATTAGTTAAAAAAAGAATGCCTACTCCCTACAAATAAATAAATAAATAATGAACGCCTACGGTAATCCTTTTCCTGACAAAAGGATTATTGTGCTATCTTGATCCCACAACATGTGCTTACTGCAAAACAAGGGCAGAGCGACAGCGCGCATATATAATTTGAAATACTACATGTAGCATATAACTTCTTTAATATCCTTCTAGACAAATCTTCCATAAATGTTCACTGAGGGGCAATATTAGGTTTGTGAAAAACAGAACAATTTCTGTTATATTTTTTCTCATAAACAAAATAAATAACAGAAGAGAGAAGGAAAAATAAAGACCAACCATTGGCATATGTTCTACTCCCTTCGTCTCACAATATAAGATGTTACCTGGCTGGTGACGTCTTATATTGTGAGACGGATGTACCTAATACTAAAATATGATTTGATATATCCGTATTTAGACAAATCTAAGACAGAAATTTTAGGACGGAGAGAGTAATTAAGAAGATGCATGGAATGCGGTACAGATGAAGTCGGTTACCTGGCTGGTAAAACCCCAGAGCGAACTTGCCACCCTGGGAAACCAACTTCTGTTTCCCGGAGAGCGGCCGCGTGGATGTGATCATATCAGTAGCTCCCGCAGGAGATCCTTGTAACCAAAAGAGTAGTATGAATAACTTGTACAGCGCACCCGAACCAAGGGTGGCACTGGCAGTGGTGGTGTGCGCCATTGATGCGGAAGCCAGCTATCTTCCAATGGAAAATGCCAGAACTCTTCTATTGTGGCGATGCCCTATTTATCAGATGGATTGTGCTAGCTGTAGTGGCGGGTGTGACTACCGCACTCAGAAGTGATCTGGCAAGCAGTCGGTCAGAACCCATTAGTCAAAACACATGCCGTAGACTTTCGCCGTCCAGGACGCCCCGAAGCTAACGTGTAGCGCGATGTTAATGGAAGTTAGACCACCGCACCAACAGATTAGCTCCTGCAGCGCGACGACTTAATTTGATGGGAGTAATTTAACCGGTCATGCTTCGATCGGCCTTAGCAGCCGGTGGCCGCTGGCCGATATTCCCGAATTAGTTCGGACGACTGACTTGGAATCTAGTCTAGAAATTTAATTAGCTCCTGCAGAGCGACAACTTAATTTGATGGGTACTGGAAAGAAAAAGACTTAATTTGACGGGAGTAATTTAACCGGTCATGGCTCGTTCGGGCTTAGCAGCCGCTAGGGTGGCCGGTGGCCGATATTCTCAAATTACATCCTTGGTTGTATAATGTAAGATTTTTTTTAACGCTAGTGAAGAAGGTGGGCGTTGCTGCTTTCTCTTTTTTTATGTTGTTTTGTTTGGTGTATGGCTTGCGTGGTTAAGGCATCTTTAAAACGGACCTTTAAATTGCCCGCATCCATTTGAGACGTGTTGTTCGGACGTTGTTTGCCATCCAACACGGTACCCAGCCTCATCGGTCCGTAGAGCGTTTTGGACGTCCGTTTCTCCGTAAACTGGAACCAAACAAAGAAGACTTTGCAGGAATTCGAACATCGGTCTGGCCAATCTAATGCCGCCACACACCCTTCTCTGTTTGTTTAGATGGCGAAAGACTGGCAATTAGCACCGGCGTTTGGCAAAAGCTACTAATCAGAGCATCTTCAATAGGCGCGCGGTTGCGCGGCACTATTTATTCAACACCGAAATAGCGTTTTTTAGGGCATAGAATGGCGTTTGCACCAACCTGCGCAGCAAAATATGGTGCGCCGCTATAGCTCCAGCAGGCGCCGCGAAATCCAGCGCGCGCGAGCAGCCCGTACTACGATGCAACACATACGAAAAATATGAAACAATAGATAGATTTAAATTCATAGCATAGTTCGAGCCTAACACCACAAGCTAGTCCATACTATACAAATAAAATTTGTAATCAAATTTTCAATGCTAGACGCCTACAGAGGTGCTTACAACGATAAAAATAAACATAAAAAATGATAAAAAGTCTGTAGCGCTAACCCTTGCTACGGCAGGCGCTAATACGAGCGCTAATAACGGGCTTTCCTCCCTCAAAAAAAATAACGGGCTTTCCACAGATTAATACCAAGGCCCAGCCGTCTCGTATAGGGGGACAAAGAGCCGAGCGAGTCATGGAAGATGCTCTAGTTTCCACAGATTACTACCCAGGTTGGCATCGTTCCGGCGCTGGGAATTAACATGGTAGATATCAAAAAAGAAAAAAAACATGGTAACTGCCGACCTATCAGGATAAAATTCCTAGCGCCCTCTGCTCGGGTCTCCTGTTGGAGATGCCCTAATTAGCATGCACACTAATTAGCATTGCATTGCGGAAGCTATAAATTAGCATGCATTGTTTCATTTTCTTTCTTAGGCTGGTCACAGTGGGGAGGAACTTAGGAGTAACATCACACACTCCAATATAACTTTGCTTATGTGGCACGTATTTAATGAAAAGAGAGGTGCTTGTGGTAACTAGCTAAGTTACCGGAACATCACACACTTCAAGAAACAATGAGTCTATAACTTAATAAATACATCGTTGCATGACACTACATAGATGTTCCTACCCACTATGAAGGTAGTAACATAGTCTAGGGAAGTGTGAAGTTACTAGCTTATGTTCTTGCCCATTGTGACCAGCCTTAGTAGTCATGGAAGTATTTGGTGGAAGCAAACTTAATCATGCAAGTGTTTTGCCTAAGCAAACTTTAATCCATGCATGCAAGTATTTGGCCTTTGGCGGAAGCTACTCTCATCACACATGTTTTGACGGAAGCCTTTCTTCGTGCTCAACGAAAGCTACTAACCATGGATTAGTACCATAATGAGTCACGCATATTTCGCAGAAGATGTTGATAGCGGCGGACATTTGCGGTAATGGTTGCGTGAGTGGTTCTCACATTAGTATATGCAGACGGATACGATGTTCGGTTTTCGGTCAGCGTTAGAAATGCCGTCAACGGCAGCCCCTAATTGCATGGTTAACAGCTATAATTCAATTCGCTCGCAAAACAAAAGCTATAATTCAATTCAAAGCCGTCTAGAAGGAGTAGCGTACGGCACGGACGACGATGAAGTCGCTTGTGCATGCATGCAGACCCAAAAAAGCAGGACGAAACCTCCGCGAACAAATGATACGTGCTTTTTCCAACCATGCATGACGAGTCTACACGGCTGCCTGAGCTCAGACATTTACATGCATGAAATGTCCATCGAGCATGGTCGATCAGATCAGTATAAATGTTGCAGCCCTAGCATGTAATCTGGCACGTACAACGATCGAGCATGGATATGTTACCGTTAATCTCGCTCGTTGTTGCAGTAGTGTGCGTAGTGCGAGCAATAGTCTTGATGATCCAGAATGCTCGCTTCACCACGTCGGCCAGCACAAGAGCCGGCGATGCGCCTCTCCCGCCGGGCCCGTCCAAGCTCCCGCTGATCGGCAGCATTCACCACCTGGCCACCGGCGAGCTCCCGCACCACGCCATCACTCGCCTCGCCCGCGAGCACGGCCCGGTGATGCACCTGCAGATGGGGCAGGTCGGCCTCGTCGTGGTCTCGTCCCGCGAGGCGGCCAGGGAGGTGATGAAGGTGCAGGACGCAAACTTCGCCCACCGCCCGGAGCTAGCCGGGCCCAAGGTTTTGCTGTACGGCTGCGCCGACGTTGCCTTCTCCTCCGGCGGCCCCACTTGGCGCCGGCTGCGCAAGGTGTGCGTCGTCAAGCTCCTTTCTGCGAACCGGGTCAGGTCTTTCGCTCCGATACGGAGGGAGGAGACACGTCGTCTCGTGGAGAGCATCGCCGGACACTGTCCGGGCAAGGCCATTGACCTCCGGGCCATGGTCGAGGCTTTCAGCAGCGCCATCGTGAGCAGGACGGCGCTGAGCGAGACGTTCGAGCACAGGGGCTCCATCTTAAAGAAGGGCCTGGAGCTGGCGTCGGGGTTTAACCTGTCGGACCATTTCCCATCGTTCAGCTTCCTCGACGTCCTGTTGAGGCACCGGCTGCGACGGGTGCACCGTCAGGTAGATAAGCTGTTCGAAGACATCATTGAGGAGCGGAAGCGGCTTCGGCAGAAGAAGATGAAGGACACAACAGAGGACATGCTAGATGTGCTTCTCGATGCCATGGAGCATCCAGCAGACACGGACGTGCCCATTACACACGACAACATCAAGGCTGTCATAATGGTATCTGCCATATCCCTAACACTATATATAGTACGCCGGTTTTTTAATTCTGATTAGCCATCACTATGAATATTATTAACCATAGATTAGCTCTGCATAGAACTAACTAACTATTGGGATGAAATGGACACGCTGCAGGATATGTTTGCCGCGGGGACAGAGACATCGTCGTCAACGATAGAGTGGGCGCTCGCAGAATTGATGAAGAACCCCAAGGAGATGGACAAAGTGCAGGACGAGGTGAGGACAAAAATGGAAGGAGAGGCAAGTTGGCGTGACATCGGGCATCTCAGCTACCTCCGGCTTGTCGTCAAGGAGACGATGCGGCTGCACATGCCGGCGCCTCTTCTAGTCCCCAGGGTCTGCAAGGAGCAGTGCCGTGTCGGTGGCTACACGATCCCGGCCGGTAGCAGGGTGGTCATCAACGCGTGGGCCATGGGCAGGGACCCGAGGTACTGGGAGGATGCTGAGGCGTTCCGCCCCGGGAGATTCCTTGGCACAAGCGTCGACTTCAAGGGGGGCGACTTTGAATTCCTGCCGTTCGGTGCCGGCCGGAGAATGTGCCCTGGGATAGAGTTTGGGCTCGCCGGCGTCGAGCTTTGCTTGGCTCAGCTCCTGTTCTATTTTGACTGGACGCTTCCTGGCGGCATGGCGCCGAAAGACCTCGACATGAGCGAGACATCAGTCGGTGCTTTATCGGTAGTCCGGAAGGAGCCACTTCGGTTGATCCCCAGCATACACGCTCCACTTCACCTCAAGTATTGACCCTTTGGAGTTTCATTGTTGGCAGGGTGCATGAGGGCTCTGTTTATGGAGTTGTAGGGGTTGTGCTCTCTTTAGTGTTGTAACTAGAACATAAAAGCGCGCGTTGCCACGCCCGCTCATAACTAAAAATAATTATAAAATTTTAAAATATCGAAAGTAATGATATGAATATGGAAAATACTTTACATGCTTGGTAGAATTTTAACAGTTTGAATTATGTTACGTTGATCAGCTTTGAATATCTCTAAGTTGTAAAGATCCAACGCAGATCAACAAAAAGCTCGTTGAATCATTGAACTATATATAGGTAAATTACAAGAAAGAAGGATTTTGCAACAGGCAGGCATTTAAATTCATCACCTAGATCGGCTTTGGGAGTAGGCGAGTAGCCACCATGGGAAGAGTACCCATCGTGCGTTTCCTCTGCTGTTGCACCCAGCGTTTTGAAAAGAAAAGAAATATTGAGCGTAACCTAGAGTTTTGATGGACTCATGGACCAAACGTTGCACGCCGGCTATGGAATTTGAAACATGTGGGCTACCTGCAAAAAAAAAACATGTGGGCTGATAAATCTAACGCCACAGATGCTCCTCCACAATGATCAGTTGCCTACCGGCCCATTTAACAAGGAGGCGCACAGGTCAACGTCGGGAGCAGCAGCCTTGTAACGTTGGCCCGGGCTGACTGGGGACCGTTCGCAGTAAAAATGGGCCAGAAGCCACTGATGGATGACAGAGGCAATCCAAGCCATGCATGTCCGAATTAAACGGACGGGAACATCTAGTCGCTGTGGAGAGGCGTAGCTCGCTGTGTCCAGTGGCGGAGCTAGGATTTGAAACCAGGGTGGTCCTTCTAAATAATTGGCAACAAATGTGTCATGTGAACATTTCTAGCAATTACCAATACCATATATAATAGATCAATATGGTCTTACAACCAATGACAAGGTCATTTGCCTATGTGTCGATGTAGTGTTGTACAAATAATAATTCTATGGCTACTGACGCCACTCTCTGGACAAATTGAAATCGGGGCTGCTGCACGCCTCCAACACCAAGACCAGTATATCCAAGGTGCACAAAGGACTAGAGGAGCTGCCGGGTCCGGACAAATTCAGATCTGTACCAAAAATCTTGTCAAATGTGATGTAAATTCGTGTAAATCAGAGATTCAGAGCAAGTGAGCAACCATGGGTGATTGGGGTGGACAGCGGATGGGGTACCTCTCTAGGAAGAAGGTGACGGGCTCAACAGCAGAGTGGATTGGGCGGCTTTCAGTTCGGCTAACAGGGCGGATGAGTGCGCTGCTGTGCAGTGGTGCACGCCTGCGCGGACAAGAGCCGCCGAGCGGCGGGAGGGCAGGCAAGCCACGGGGTTAGGGCGATCCGGCGGTGTTTCCGGGCGGGCGGGCTCGACTGGCAGCGAATCAAAGTCGGGGCAGTCGCCGTGGACTGGATTGACCCATGTGCGTCGCTGCGTTCCGGACAAGCAGACAAGCAGCGAGGCTCTTTACTGGGCTTCTTTTTCCCAGGCCCATTTTCTAATAACCTATACTATATAGGCCAGCCCAAAATCCCAGGGTGGGCCGTGGCCCACCTGTCCACCCTGTAGCTCCGCCCCTGGCTGTGTCTTACTGTTTCTCAATACCTTGTTTTCTTAACTAGCAGAATGGCCCTCGCAAATGCGCGAGCCGCAGGATAGTATTTATAATAAAGTAAATGTTTGTCATTTTTATCTGTTGGTCCTCAAGTGATGTTTGAAAAAGCGATTTCACCGTTAAATATATCTTGTGGAGATTTTCATGATAAAACGAATTCCCTTTTCAGTTGTGCAAACTATCGAACATGAGCGGGCATCATTTTTATTTGTTAATTTTGAAGTGAAATTATGCAAGGCGGAAGAAGATTCTTGTAGCAATTAAAAAATGGCTAATGTTTATCTTCTTAACATAGTATGTTCATCTAGGCAACATCTTTAGTGATGTAACTTTTCCCAAGACGGAATATCTTATGTAAAAATATCAACTTGTAGTGAAATTTGCCTTTTGTGAAGTAAGTTTTAGCTGGATCAAAAAAATATTTCCACTGATAAATATCATTGTGTTTGTAAAGGAAATTTTCTTTAATGTAATAAAAATTCACACATGCATATATAAGTATGAAATGTAAATATTTGAAATCATGTTGTTGTCTTTAACACGACACATTTTTTAGTAGATGGAGTAGAATAGAAAAATACCTCATGGAGAAGGCACATTTAAGAAGATGTTGAAGTTTTATCTTTTAGAGTTAAGAGACTATGCTTACAGATTTTAGTAAAAAGCAACACAGATGTCTAGCTTGCTAACTTAGGTTGGTTGTCAAAATTTTGTACATTGCTGTGATCCCCAGCATACAGGCTCCACTTCACCTCAAGTATTGACCCTTTGAGGTTTCATTGTCGGCAGGGTGTGTAAGATAGGATAGTTGGGAATATTGCAGCGCTTTGTATTGATCCATAGGACAGTTACATATATACACAAGTACACTTGACCTCCAAGACTATATCTCTAGCTAAAAGGAAAGAGATCAGCTGAGGCTAAGTATGGAAGTAAAATATCCTACGTGATTGCATGAGATATGTTAGTTGGAAAGAAGGGATTGCATGCATCGATAATTCATTGATTGTGTGCATGACGCACATATATAGGTACAAGGTGGACCAGCCTCTACTTGTCTCCCAAGATGTATAAATATACGAGGGGGAGAGAGAGAGGTACAACGGTATAAATACAGACCCAAGTCCTATACACATGCGGTAGACAACGTACGCTCAACACCCTCCCACAGTCGAAGCGTCGCCGGAGACACAGAGACTGGATCGAAACTCCTCGAAGGCTGGGGTCAATAGTCCCTTAGTCATGACATCGGCAAACTGCTGAGTGGTAGGAACGTGTAGAACCTGAACCTTTCCGAGAGCCACCTGCTCACGTACGAAGTGAATGTCGAGCTCAATATGCTTCGTATGACGATGGTGGACGAGGTTGGCGGAGAGGTATACGGCGGAGACGTTGTCACAGTAGACGATCGTGGCCTTGGGGACCACACAAAGCAACTCCTGGAGAAGCTGACGGAGCCAAGAACACTCAGCAACGGCGTTAGCCACTGCCCGATACTCCGCCTCGGCACTCGAGCGAGAGACCGTGGGCTGCCGCTTGGACGACCACGATATCAGCAAAGGCCCAAGGTAGACACAGTAGCCGGACGTAGAGCGACACGTGTCCGGACATCCAGCCCAATCAGCGTCGGAGTAGGCAACCATGTCGATGGAGGAGGAAGCCGTCAGGGTGAGGCCCATGGTCATAGTGCCGCGTATATACCGAAGAATACGCTTCACCAGAGTCCAATGGGAATCACGCGGGGAGTGCATGTGAAGGCACACCTGCTGAACCGCATACTGCAAGTCAGGCCGAGTGAGGGTGAGATACTGCAGGGCGCCGACGATGGAGCGGTAGAACACCGTATCCGGAGCGGGAGAGCCCTCCGAGGCAGAAACCTTCGCCTTAGTGTCAACAGGCGTGGACGCGGTTTTGCAATTAAGCATACCCGCGCGCTCGAGAAGCTCATGAGCGTACTTCTGCTGGTGCAGAAAGAACCCGTCGGCACGTCGAACGACCTCAATGCCAAGGAAGTAGTGCAGAGCTCCCAGGTCCTTGAGGGCAAACTCGTCACGAAGACGGGCCGTGAGCTGCTGAAGAAGCCCAGGCGAGGATGCCGTCAGGATAATGTCGTCCACATAGAGCAGCAGGTACGCAATGGCAGTGCCCTGATGATAGACGAACAATGACGCGTCGGAGCGGGTTGTGGAGAACCCAAGCTGCTGCAAGAATCCATCCATCCGCTGGTACCATGCCCGGGGGGCCTGCTTCAGTCCATAAAGAGACCGAGAGAGAGCAGGCAGACGTGGTCGGGATGCTCGGTGTCGACGAAGCCGGTCGGCTGCTCGCAGAAGACCCGTTCCCTGAGGTGGCCGTGCAGGAATGCGTTGGAGACATCCAACTGGTGCACAGGCCAGGCACAGGAGACCGCCAGCTGAAGCACCGTACGAATCGTGCCCGGTTTAACAACCGGGGCGAAGGTGTCGGTGAAGTCCACTCCTGCGCGCTGGCGGAAGCCGCGCACCACCCAGCGAGCCTTGTAGAGCTCGAGAGACCCGTCCGGGTTGGTCTTGTGACGAAACACCCATTTGCCACTGATGACGTTGGCGTGAGGAGGTCGCAACACAAGATTCCACGTACGGTTGCGCTGCAACGCATCAAACTCCTCGCGCATCGCGGCAAGCCAATGTGGATCACGAAGGGCGGCGCGTGCGGATGAGGGGATGGGCGACGGTGGAGAGGATGATGTCGACACCGTGCACGTGTACTCATCAGTGCCGTAACGCATGCTGGGGCAGTGGATACCGGCGCGAGATCGCGTCGTCATGCCAGTAGGAGGGCCGGCTGCGGCAGGAGGGACGGACGGAGCTGGTGGAGGGTCCATCGCTCCTAGCATCACAGTGGAGCCGGGCTGGACGGGCTGGACGGAGCCGGGCCCGACGGGGTGGAAGCCGAAGAGCCACCCGGGGCCATGCAGGGCTGCGTTGATGCCGAGGCCGAGGGGCCGGCGACCGGAGCCGCAGCGGAGGGGCCCGCAACGGGGGCCGCAGCCAGAGGGGCCACCACAGGGGCCGTAGCAGGAGGGCCCGCCACAGGGGCGTGTCGTGGCCGCGCTTGGAGGCGCCTGCGGGAGCCACGTCGGGGGCAGAAGGGGCCGCGCCAGGGGCTGCACCGGGTCTGTGTCCGAGAGCGCCGAGTCCTCTGCAGGAGATGGTACCTGGTGAAAGGGAAAACTGCGCTCATCAAAGTACACGTGTCGGGAGGTGTAGACATGGTGGGAGACGGGGTCGTAGCACCGGTAACCTTTGGTGTTGGGAGGGTAGCCTAGGAAGATACATGCTACAGAGCGAGGAGCGAGTTTGTGTGGTGTGGTGGCAGTGGTGCTAGGATAACACAAACATCCGAAGATGTGAAGACCATCATAGGATGGATGAGAACCGAAGAGAAGTTGATGTGGGGTGAAGTTCCAGCGAGGATGACATGGTCTAATGTTAACTAGGAGAGTGGCGGTGGCGAGGGCATCATGCCAGAACCGAGGGGGCACGTTGGAGTGAAACAATAACGTGCGGACACCGTCGTTAAGAGTGTGGAGGATCCGCTCGGCACAGCCGTTCTGTTGGGATGTGTATGGACATGTAAGACGGAAGGTAGTGCCATGAGATGCGAGAAGGTGACGCGTGGCAGCGTTGTCAAACTCTTTTCCATTGTCAGTTTGGAGGGCGAGAATAGGGTGCCCGAACTGGGTGGTGATGTAGGAGTAAAAAGTCGTGAGAGTGGGAAGAACATCGGACTTGCGGCGAAGTGGAAATGTCCACGCAAAGTGAGAATAATCATCAAGTAAAACAAGATAATATATGAAGCTCGTGTTGCTCGCAACAGGAGATGTCCAAACATCACTATGGATTAACTGAAACGATGGACGAACATGTTTGCCGAGACGACAAGCATGACATGTGTGCTCGTCGAACTTATTACAGGAAAATGAAAAACTCTTGATAATCTAGCGAAGGACGGTGGAGTTGGGATGACCCAGGTGCACATGCCAAAGGTCGACACCGGCGGCGAGGGCGACTGGAGTGGTGGCGGTGGAGGTGGAGGCAGAGTGCACCGGATACAGGTCGTCGGGGCTGTCACATCGGTGGAGCACCATCCGTGTACGGGCGTCCTTCACAGAGAAACCAAGACCATCAAATTCAATGGTGAGAGGATTGTCACGTGCAAGACGAAGAACAGAGACAAGATTTTTAACTAGGTTAGGTGAGACAAGAACATTAGACATGTTAATAGGCGTGGAAGTAGATGGAAAGAAACTATGACCAACATGAGTAATGGGTACGGATGAACCATCTCCGAAGGTGATACGGTTCGAAGTGGTGATCGGGAAGGAGGAGACAAGGTTACCGGGGTGCGACATCATGTGGACAGTAGCTCCCGTGTCCATGTACCAATCACCGCCGCCTCCATAGTTGGAGGGAGACAGTGCCGAGTGCAGCGCGGCGAGGAGGGAGGGGTCCCACGGAGCCGGCGGGAGGGAGTAGCCGCCGGTTTGGAGCGGCGCGGGGGGCGGCACGTAGCCGCCCTGCGGCGGGTGGCCGACCGGAGCGGGCACCAGCGGGTAGCCGGCGCCGCCCGCCTGGTACAGGGTTGCGGTGTGGCCGATGCCTCCTGCTTGGTACGGGGCGGTGGCGTAGTGCGCCTGAAGGCCGGTGGGGTGCGGGCCAAGGATGTCCGTGGCCCGCGGCACCGGCATGTGGTATGCATGTACCACCCCGGTCCATGGGTTGGTGCCGACCGACCAAGGCAGCGAGGGAGGGGGATGATGACGTTGAGCCCCCCCCCCCCCCCGTACCCTGGTTGTTGCTGCTGCTTTTGGGGCCGGCCGCCTCCCCCGCCCCCACGGCGCCTGTTGCGGCGGCCGCCGCCCCCGCCCTGTTGCTGCTGTTGCGGAGCTGGAGGTGCGAGCGGAGCAGGCGGGAGGGGGTAGTACCCCGGTGGCGCTGGCGGGCGTGGTTGGGGCGGTGCGGGCTGCGGATGCCCGCGAGATGTCCCGGTGGCGAGGGCGGTGTGGTGGACACAAGCCTTGACCTTCTTCATCCGACTTTCCTCCAAGCATAAATACGCGGTGACGGACTGGAAGGTCGGGTTCGGCAGCAGGGAGAGGTTCGAGGCCACGTTGCCGAAATCCTCATTGAGGCTGGTGGTGAGGGTGCTAATCATGAGATCGTTCGACACCTTGGCGCCGATGTCGCGGAGCTGATCGGCGAGGCGCTTGAGGCGCATGCAGTAGTCATCAATGTAGGAGTCATCTTGGTGGCACCCAAAAAATTCCTGCTACAAAAACACAAGACGTTGAAGCTTGTTATCGGTGAAGAGATTGTTGATCTTGGTCCACACGGCACACGCGTCGTCATCCTCCGAGACGACCATGTGGAACATGTCCGGCGAGACGGTGAGATAGAACCACCGGATGAGAGAGGCCTCAATGGCCGCCCAATCCGGATCGCCCGCCATGAGGTCGCCATCAACGCTCCCGTCGACGTGCTCAAGGAGGTAGTACTCGCGGAAGAGGAGGTTGAATTAGGTCTTTCATGCGTAGTACGAAGAGTTGGACTGGTCGAGCTTGATGGGGACACGGGTGTGGATGTCGAGATCACAAACGGCGGTGGCGTCGGGCGCAGGTCCAGCGAAGGGGTTGGAGTTGCTGGAGAGGGGAGACGCCATGGGGAGCTGCGGTGTTGGGAGGGTGGCGGCGGCTCGGGTGGGTTAGTGTTTAGCGGCGGCGGCTCGGGTAGGGGAGAGTGGAGGAGTGCGGCGGCTAAGGGGAAGGGGGCAGCGGCGGCCGGGAAGAGGGGCAGCGGCTGCGGTGTAGAGGGAGGCGCGGCGGCGGTGTACAGCGGCGGCGGCGGCGACGCAGCAAGGGGCGGCGGCGGCGGCTGTAGGGTGGCGGCGGCAGGGTTAGGCGGAAGCGGGGAAAGGGATCGGCGTGCTATCTGATACCATGTTAGTTGGAAAGAAGGGATTGCATGCATCGACAATTTCTTGATCGTGTGCATGAGCACATATATAGGTACAAGTTGGATCGGCCTCTACTTGTCTCCCAATATGTACGAATATAAGGGGGGGGGGGGAGAGAAAGGTACAACGGTATAAATACAGACCTAAATCCTATACACATGCGGTAGACAACGTACGCTCAACAAGATACAATGACTGTATACCTACAGGGTGCATGAGGGCTCTGTTTATGGAGTTGTAGGGGTTGTGCCTTCTTTAGTGTTGTAACACATTTTTTTATTAATAAATATACATGTATCTCTACTGCATGCTTCAAAAAAAATCACACGACTACAAAAAAACTAGATATGTTCTATAAAGAAATAGAAAATAAATTGGTGGATATTGTTGTGATGTCCCTCGCGTCATATCTATGAACACATTGACAGTCCAGCGACAACACAGAATATAATGCCGCGGGAAAAACCTGGGCAGCTCATATGGCCAAAATAGTGATACTGATACAAAAGCATAGAAAAGGTGGTGAGACGTCTAAAGCAACATAGAACTGTTAGCCAATGATATATCTCATATCTCATTTCCCAATAATAAGTCAACAGATAGTGAACTTGTCGGTCCTCTCTCACCTTTGGATTAATCATCCCATCCTAAAATTACTGTCGTACTTGTCGTTCCGTGTCTTTTGGCCAAACATGTAAAGTATTTCTACTTAATAAATATACATGTATCTCTACTGCTGTGATCCCCAACATAGACCGTTTGATTGCAAAATGATGACCGGTCGCATGACAAACTATGGAAATTATCACTAGTAGAAAAAGGGCCATTCGTCACGGTTCGTGAGGGCCATTTGTTCCGGTTCCTGAACCGGGACTAAAAGGTCGTAACTAAAGCCCTATACCTTTAGTCCCGGTTCGATCGGGAGCCGGGACAGATGGGGCTCCACGTGGCCGCTGCGGCTTGCCTAGACAGGGGGGGCTTTTGTTCCGGTTGGTGCCACCACCCGGGACCGAAAGGCTTCCACGCGTCAGCAGTTCAGGGGTTGGGTTTTTTGTTTTTTTTCTGAAAGGGGGAGGGGGGGAGGGTTTGGGGGTTTTTTTGTAGGGTTTAGGGGTTTCATATATTGTGTTAGCTAGCTAATAGAGAGGAGTGTCCTCTCTTATCTCCGTGCTTCGTCGACGCTACGTATAGAGAGGACTCGACACGCTAGCTAGCTAGTAAGCAAATGAAGGAAACCATTAAGTACAGAAGATCGTCATGAACATATACACAAAGAGAAGTGATCGACCTCTCCTTCTCCAATAGATTGGTCGAACAACAAGCTTTCGTTTATCTACCCGACGCTACTGGCTATATATATATATATATATATATATATATATATATACAATATAAGATCTCTTACGTCACCTAACATCTGAACTCAAATTCCACATGGTATTCTCCGTGTTTGTCGATGACTGATACGTCTCCAACGTATCTATAATTTTTTATTGTTCCATGCTATTATATTACCTGTTTTGGATGTTTATGGGCTTTACTTTACACTTTTATACCATTTTTGGGACTAACCTACTAACGGAGGCCCAACCCGAATTGTTGTTTTTTGCTTCGAAGAAAAGGAATATCAAACGGTGTCCAAACGGAATGAAACCTTCGGGAGCGATCTTTTTGGAACAAACGCAATCCAGGGAACTTGGAGTGGACGTCAAGCAACAAACGAGGCGGCCACGAGGGTGCCCGGCGTGCCCCCCACCCTCGTGGGCCCCTCCAGCGTCAACCGACCTACTTCTTCCTCCTATATATATCCACGTACACCGAAAACATCCAGGAGCACCACGAAAAACTATTTCCACCGCCGTAACCTTCTGTATCCGCGAGATCCCATCTTGGAGTCTTCTGATGAGTTGTGAGTAGTTTATCACGGACGGGGAATCGACCACGGAGGGCCTCTACATCATCTCCAAGGCCGTTCCGATGAGTTGTGAGTAGTTTATCACAGATCTTCGGGTCCATAGTTACTAGCTAGATGGCTTCTTCTCTCTCTCTTTGAATCTCAATACAAAGTTCTCCTCGATCTTCTTGGAGATCTTTTCGATGTAACTCTTTTTGCGGTGTGTTTGTCGAGATCCGATGAATTGTGGGTTTATGGTCAAGTTTATCTATAAGAAATAATTGAATCTCCTCTAAATTCTCTTATGTATGATTTGTTATCTTTGCAAGTCTCTTCGAATTATCGGTTCAGTTTGGCCTACTAGATTGATCTTTCTTGCAATGGGAGAAGTGCTTAGCTTTGGGTTCAATCTTGTGGTGTCCTTTCCTAGTGACAGGAGGGGCAGCAAGGAACGTATTGTATTGTTGACATCGAGGATAAAAAGATGGGGTTTATGTCATATTGCATGAGTTTATCCCTCTACATCATGTCATCTTTCTTAATGCTTTACTCTGTTCTTATGAACTTAATACTCTAGATGCAGGTAGGAGTCGGTCGATGTGTGGAGTAATAGTAGTAGATGCAGAATCGTTTCGGTCTACTTATCATGGATGTGATGCCTATATACATGATCATGCCTAGATATTCTCATAACTATGCAGTTTTCTATCAATTACTCGACAGTAATTTGTTCACCCACCGTAATACTTATGCTATCTTGAGAGAAGCCACTAGTGAAACCTATGGTCCCCGGGACTATCTTTTATCATATAAGTTTTCCATCTACTTTTATTTGCATCTTTTATTTTCTAGTCTATATTACAAAAATACCAAAAATATTTATCTTATCTTATTATCTCTATCAGATCTCATTTTGCAAGTTACCGTGAAGGGATTGACAACCCCTTTATTGCGTTGATTGGTTTTTGTTTGTTTGTGTAGGTGCGTGGGAGTTTTGAGGAGCCTCCTACTGGATTGATACATTGGTTCTCAAAAACTGAGGGAAATACTTACGCTACTTTGCTGCATCACCCTTTCCTCTTCAAGGGAAAACCAACGCATGCTCAAGAGATAGCAATGACGTGGTGAAGAAAGAATCCCGCCAATTTCTCTTGAATTGCTCGTATGCGATCTTGTGGTAGGAGTTCATCATGCATCTGCCACATCTAACTTCAAGAAGGGGGTCAATACATATATATGAATGAAACTGAACACAAATGATGGTAAGAAAATAAAATTGTGAATATTATTTCTTACGCACTTCATATTGTTGTTTAGAGTAGCCCCGCTCACAGGCAGTGTGGTGGATGAACTCGCAAATGTAGTATCCATACAAATCATTCCCAGGTTCCTGCCACAACCACTTTACAATAAATAGAGGTCAATCAAACTGATAAGCAAGCATGCTAAATGGTATTGATAAAACTAGCTAGAATCAATGGGAGATGCGCGGAACTAACTAGCAGCTAGTACTTACTTTCAGGTGGTCAAATCGCAGTTGCGCCGGCAGTCCCGGAGCTTGTGTGGTGAACTTTTTCCAAACCCTGCCAGACAAATAAAACAATTACTTGATATCAGGAAATGAACAAAGTTGCCGATATGGTGCGATAATGATCGATTTAACTTACTTCTCGAGCATTTTAGTCATGGTCGCATACTCCTACGGATTTTTTCGTTTGGAGTCTATGACAGTTACAAGTCCCCGCTCAAGCTTAATCTCTAGCAGAATAAAGTGGAAGATGCGCATCCATGCATAACTCATCAATTACATTACTATAACCTCGAGTAATAAGGGAAACCGAATATGCACAAGACAGTAACACTCACTTGTATTCGTAGGAAATAGTATTATAGCTTTGTTTTGATTTCGAAGTAACGATGCGAGCAAGTTGGCCTCGGTTTGTCTGGCATCATGTTTAAAACACCATTCATCCATGAGATTTATGTTAATGAACCCAATATCACCTACTTGTCTCTTCTTCAATTCGGCGATCTTCAATCTGCATAATATAGTGATGATAATTATATATACATGCAATGAAAGAGCTGAGCTATATATAGAGACTTAACTAATTACAAAGAAGTAGTACCTACAGACAGTAGCAAGTGATGATTGTTTTATTGAGGGCCTTTTGATTGAAAAACTAGAAGAATTCCTCATATGGAACTAACAATAGATCAATTCCAACGAGGTCGTGCTCCTCTTTAACCGATAGCGACAAAGTGTTTTTCCCAGACTTCCTGCAAATGTCCATGTACCAATCATGGAATCTTCACATTATCGTTGTTAGGGAAGTACCAGGTCTGACGAGAGGCTTCCCGTGCTCGAATCTTAATGTGTCCACCTCCATTATTTTAAAAATCATTGCATTGTCGTCGGTCATGTAATCTTCAGGATTGGTATCAGGAAACATCCCCGGAAGATTAGCCACGATATCGCTAGACACATTGAGCAGGGGGCACGATTGCTTCGCTTGTTCGCCAAGCTGGGGAATTTGTTTCCCTTTTCTTCGTTCTGCTAACCTTTGATCAGTGCAAGTACTTCCCGACTGCTCCGCTTCCTTATATGTCCTTTCAATGATGCGATCATAGTTGGATTGCGGCGGAGGCGGTGATCGTCGCTGCAGGGCATCCAAAGTGCGCTTCGCTTTCACCGGATCTATCTTCTCCACCGCAGGTGGATGTTTCTTAGCTTTTACCGATTCAAAGACATTCACTTGGCCTTCACAGATCTTTTGGTTTTCCTACTCGCTCCTCTCATATGGTAACTTCTCTAGAGGCTTGAGAGATGATGGACCGTATCTATATTGCCTCCCGCCTCTGGCTGTACTACTAGATGCCGGAGCAGCCGGAGCGGCTGCGGCTGTCTTCTTTCGTTGCTTAAGAGGCGGAGTAGCCGGAGGCGGACTGCTACGATGCACCAGAGCAGCCGGAGTGGCGGCGTCTGTGTTCCGCCGTTGCTTACGAGGCGGCGAAAGAGGAGGCAGACTGCTCAGACGCGCCAGAGCAGACGGAGAAGGAGGCGGAGTACTGCCTCCCTCACGCGCCGGAGCAGGAGGCGGAGTGCCCTGATCACTCACTCGGAGGAGGAGGCGGAGTGCCAAGCTGACTAGCAGGAGCCGTGAAGTTCAGAAGCTTGATGTGCTCCTTCCTCCATAGACACGGAGTATGCATAGCAAGACCCAGCTGAGTATCCCCATCACCTGTAGGGTGGTCAAGCTGGAGCTCCTCAAATCCCTCCGTTATTTCGTCCACCATCACAACAACATAGCCTTGTGGAATCGGACGGCGGTGAAAAGTTGCTCCGGGTGAAGGAGGGAACACAGAGCCGACAACCGCCTTGACTTTGACTTGATCCCATTGCGTCATAAGGTGGCACGGGTGTGAATCCGTAATAAAATCCATGGGGTAGCTAGTACCCGTCAAGTCAGGCTGCTGAATAAGCTCGGTGGAAGCCACGTTGCTTCTCCGCTGAGATGGCGGCGTAGCCTCTTGGGCAGGATCTCGCACGTTGCTCGTCCGTCCAGCAGCACTTTCCTATTTCAGGGTCCAATGTTCCACCAGCCCCAAAGAACCAAGTCCTACAACGGTCTGGCCAGTGCAATGTCTCTATTTTGACCCCTTTAGCAATCAGGTCCTGCTCAGCCTTGTCCCACAATGGACGGGCTTTGAGATAGCCACCTGACCCCATGCGATGGTGATGCTCCTTCTTTGCAGCATTTATCTTGTTTGTCACTGACATCTTCTTACTCCTCTCCGATGTATTATTGGCCACAAATGCGGGCCAGTGATCTCTTATCTTCTCAAATCGACCAGTGAATCCTGGAGTCTTGTCTTGGTCGACATATGATGTTTTCAACTCATTCTTCCACCTCCTGAATAGATCTGCCATCTTCTTGAGAGCACAGGACTTGATCAATGGCTCTATAACTGGATTCTCCGAATCCTCCTCTTCCGGTAGGGTGAAATTTACCTTCAGCGCTTTCCAAAGATCTTCTTTCTGTCTATCTTCGACAAAAGAAACTTGAAGCTCTTCCTTCTTAGGCTCATTCCATAGCTCGATGCTGATTGGGATCATCTCCCTAACAAGAACCCCGCACTGAGAAGAAAATTCTTCCTTGGTCCTGAGGGGTTTAATCGGTTGGCCATCGCGCGCCATTTCTGTGATCGTGAACTTTCATCCGGGCGCAACTTTTTCTTCGTGACTCGTTTCTTTACTGAAGTATTGCTTGACCCGGAGGGCTATATAGAAGAAGAAAGAAGAGTTAATATATGTACATACCAAAACAATTAATGCATCAATTAACTAGTCAGCATAAGCCTAATCAATATATATATATATACCTCACCGGACTTCGTAACAGCTGATTCCGACTCCGTTCGGTCACCGGAGCCATCATCACGGTCGCCGGAGCCACCATCACGATCATGACCCTCCTCCATTGTTTGATCACCGCAACCTACTTACTCTCCTTGCAGACCTTCTTTGATGTCGTTGAGAAACGACAAGACTACATCACCTCCGTCGCGGATTATGTCCCCCAATATCACTTCTTGATCGAAGTCTCTTTGATGATCCATAGTTTCTGCAAATATTACAACATGGCAATTAATATATGATACGTCTCCAACATATCTATAATTTTTTGATTGTTCCATGCTATCATATTACCCGTTTTCGATGTTTATTGGCTTTACTATACACTTCTATATTATTTTTGGGACTAACCTATTAACCAGAGGCCCAGCCCAAATTGCTGTGTTTTTTGCCTATTTCCGTGTTTCGCAAAAAGTAATATCAAACAGAGTCCAAACGGAATGAAACCTTCGGGAGAGTTATTTTTGGAACAAACGCAATCCAGGAGACTTGGAGTAGATGTCAAGAAGCAAATGAGGAAGCCACGAGGCAGGGAGGCGCGCCCTAGGGGGATGGGCGTGCCCCCACCCTCGTGGGCCCCTCGGGGCTCCCCTGACCGACTTCCTTCGCCTACATATATTCACGTACCCTGAAAACATTCAAGAGCACCACGATACCCTATTTCCACCACCGCAACCTTCTGTACCCATGAGATCCCATCTTGGGGCCTTTTCCAGCGCTCCGCCGGAGGGGGAATTGATCACGGAGGGCTTCTACATCAACACCATAGCCTCTCCGATGAGTTGTGAGTAGTTTACCACAGACCTTCGGGTCCATAGTTATTAGCTAGATGGCTTCTTCTGTCTCTTTGATTCTCAATACAAAGTTCTCCTTGATATTCTTGGAGATCTATTCGATGTAACTCTTTTTGTGGTGTGTTTGTCGAGATCCGATGAATTGTGGGTTTATGATCAAGTTTATCTATGAGATATATTTGAATATCCTCTAAATTATTTTATGTATGATTGGTTATCTTTGCAAGTCTCTTCGAATTATCAGTTTGGTTTGGCCTACTAGATTGATCCTTCTTGCAATGGGAGAAGTGCTTAGCTTTGGGTTCAATCTTGCGGTGTCCTTTCCCAATGATAGCAGGGGCAGCAAGGCATGTATTGTATTGTTGCCATCGAGGATAAAAAGATGGGGTTTATATGATATTGCTTGAGTTTATCCCTCTAAATCATGTCATCTTGCCTAATGTGTTACTCTGTTCTTATGAACTTAATACTCTAGATGCATGTTGGATAGCGGTAGATGTGTGCAGTAATAGTAGTAGATGCAGAATCGTTTCGATCTACTTGTCGTGGATGTGATGCCTATATACATGATCATGCCTAGATATTCTCATGGCTACATATATATATATATATATATATATATATATATATATATATACAATATAAGATCTCTTACGTCACCTAACATCTGAACTCAAATTCCACATGGTATTCTCCGTGTTTGTCGATGACTGATACGTCTCCAACGTATCTATAATTTTTTATTGTTCCATGCTATTATATTACCTGTTTTGGATGTTTATGGGCTTTACTTTACACTTCTATACCATTTTTGGGACTAACCTACTAACGGAGGCCCAACCCGAATTGTTGTTTTTTGCTTCGAAGAAAAGGAATATCAAACGGTGTCCAAACGGAATGAAACCTTCGGGAGCGATCTTTTTGGAACAAACGCAATCCAGGGAACTTGGAGTGGACGTCAAGCAACAAACGAGGCGGCCACGAGGGTGCCCGGCGTGCCCCCCACCCTCGTGGGCCCCTCCAGCGTCAACCGACCTACTTCTTCCTCCTATATATATCCACGTACACCGAAAACATCCAGGAGCACCACGAAAAACTATTTCCACCGCCGTAACCTTCTGTATCCGCGAGATCCCATCTTGGAGTCTTCCGATGAGTTGTGAGTAGTTTATCACGGACGGGGAATCGACCACGGAGGGCCTCTACATCATCTCCAAGGCCGTTCCGATGAGTTGTGAGTAGTTTATCACAGATCTTCGGGTCCATAGTTACTAGCTAGATGGCTTCTTCTCTCTCTTTGAATCTCAATACAAAGTTCTCCTCGATCTTCTTGGAGATCTTTTCGATGTAACTCTTTTTGCGGTGTGTTTGTCGAGATCCGATGAATTGTGGGTTTATGGTCAAGTTTATCTATAAGAAATAATTGAATCTCCTCTAAATTCTCTTATGTATGATTTGTTATCTTTGCAAGTCTCTTCGAATTATCGGTTCAGTTTGGCCTACTAGATTGATCTTTCTTGCAATGGGAGAAGTGCTTAGCTTTGGGTTCAATCTTGTGGTGTCCTTTCCCAGTGACAGGAGGGGCAGCAAGGAACGTATTGTATTGTTGACATCGAGGATAAAAAGATGGGGTTTATGTCATATTGCATGAGTTTATCCCTCTACATCATGTCATCTTTCTTAATGCTTTACTCTGTTCTTATGAACTTAATACTCTAGATGCAGGTAGGAGTCGGTCGATGTGTGGAGTAATAGTAGTAGATGCAGAATCGTTTCGGTCTACTTATCATGGATGTGATGCCTATATACATGATCATGCCTAGATATTCTCATAACTATGCAGTTTTCTATCAATTACTCGACAGTAATTTGTTCACCCACCGTAATACTTATGCTATCTTGAGAGAAGCCACTAGTGAAACCTATGGTCCCCGGGACTATCTTTTATCATATAAGTTTTCCATCTACTTTTATTTGCATCTTTTATTTTCTAGTCTATATTACAAAAATACCAAAAATATTTATCTTATCTTATTATCTCTATCAGATCTCATTTTGCAAGTTACCGTGAAGGGATTGACAACCCCTTTATTGCGTTGATTGGTTTTTGTTTGTTTGTGTAGGTGCGTGGGAGTTTTGAGGAGCCTCCTACTGGATTGATACATTGGTTCTCAAAAACTGAGGGAAATACTTACGCTACTTTGCTGCATCACCCTTTCCTCTTCAAGGGAAAACCAACGCATGCTCAAGAGATAGCAATGACGTGGTGAAGAAAGAATCCCGCCAATTTCTCTTGAATTGCTCGTATGCGATCTTGTGGTAGGAGTTCATCATGCATCTGCCACATCTAACTTCAAGAAGGGGGTCAATACATATATATGAATGAAACTGAACACAAATGATGGTAAGAAAATAAAATTGTGAATATTATTTCTTACGCACTTCATATTGTTGTTTAGAGTAGCCCCGCTCACAGGCAGTGTGGTGGATGAACTCGCAAATGTAGTATCCATACAAATCATTCCCAGGTTCCTGCCACAACCACTTTACAATAAATAGAGGTCAATCAAACTGATAAGCAAGCATGCTAAATGGTATTGATAAAACTAGCTAGAATCAATGGGAGATGCGCGGAACTAGCTAGCAGCTAGTACTTACTTTCAGGTGGTCAAATCGCAGTTGCGCCGGCAGTCCCGGAGCTTGTGTGGTGAACTTTTTCCAAACCCTGCCAGACAAATAAAACAATTACTTGATATCAGGAAATGAACAAAGTTGCCGATATGGTGCGATAATGATCGATTTAACTTACTTCTCGAGCATTTTAGTCATGGTGGCATACTCCTACGGATTTTTTCGTTTGGAGTCTATGACAGTTACAAGTCCCCGCTCAAGCTTAATCTCTAGCAGAATAAAGTGGAAGATGCACATCCATGCATAACTCATCAATTACATTACTATAACCTCGAGTAATAAGGGAAACCGAATATGCACAAGACAGTAACACTCACTTGTATTCGTAGGAAATAGTATTATAGCTTTGTTTTGATTTCGAAGTAACGATGCGAGCAAGTTGGCCTCGGTTTGTCTGGCATCATGTTTAAAACACCATTCATCCATGAGATTTATGTTAATGAACCCAATATCACCTACTTGTCTCTTCTTCAATTCGGCGATCTTCAATCTGCATAATATAGTGATGATAATTATATATACATGCAATGAAAGAGCTGAGCTATATATAGAGACTTAACTAATTACAAAGAAGTAGTACCTACAGACAGTAGCAAGTGATGATTGTTTTATTGAGGGCCTTTTGATTGAAAAACTAGAAGAATTCCTCATATGGAACTAACAATAGATCAATTCCAACGAGGTCGTGCTCCTCTTTAACCGATAGCGACAAAGTGTTTTTCCCAGACTTCCTGCAAATGTCCATGTACCAATCATGGAATCTTCACATTATCGTTGTTAGGGAAGTACCAGGTCTGACGAGAGGCTTCCCGTGCTCGAATCTTAATGTGTCCACCTCCATTATTTTAAAAATCATTGCATTGTCGTCGGTCATGTAATCTCCAGGATTGGTATCAGGAAACATCCCCGGAAGATTAGCCACGATATCGCTAGACACATTGAGCAGGGGGCACGATTGCTTCGCTTGTTCGCCAAGCTGGGGAATTTGTTTCCCTTTTCTTCGTTCTGCTAACCTTTGATCAGTGCAAGTACTTCCCGAATGCTCCGCTTCCTTATATGTCCTTTCAATGATGCGATCATAGTTGGATTGCGGCGGAGGCGGTGATCGTCGCTGCAGGGCATCCAAAGTGCGCTTCGCTTTCACCGGATCTATCTTCTCCACCGCAGGTGGATGTTTCTTAGCTTTTACCGATTCAAAGACATTCACTTGGCCTTCACAGATCTTTTGGTTTTCCTACTCGCTCCTCTCATATGGTAACTTCTCTAGAGGCTTGAGAGATGATGGACCGTATCTATATTGCCTCCCACCTCTGGCTGTACTACTAGATGCCGGAGCAGCCGGAGCGGCTGCGGCTGTCTTCTTTCGTTGCTTAAGAGGCGGAGTAGCCGGAGGCGGACTGCTACGATGCACCAGAGCAGCCGGAGCGGCGGCGTCTGTGTTCCGCCGTTGCTTACGAGGCGGCGAAAGAGGAGGCAGACTGCTCAGACGCGCCAGAGCAGACGGAGAAGGAGGCGGAGTACTGCCTCCCTCACGCGCCGGAGCAGGAGGCGGAGTGCCCTGATCACTCACTCGGAGGAGGAGGCGGAGTGCCAAGCTGACTAGCAGGAGCCGTGAAGTTTAGAAGCTTGATGTGCTCCTTCCTCCATAGACACGGAGTATGCATAGCAAGACCCAGCTGAGTATCCCCATCACCTGTAGGGTGGTCAAGCTGGAGCTCCTCAAATCCCTCCGTTATTTTGTCCACCATCACAACAACATAGCCTTGTGGAATCGGACGGCGGTGAAAAGTTGCTCCGGGTGAAGGAGGGAACACAGAGCCGACAACCGCCTTGACTTTGACTTGATCCCATTGCGTCATAAGGTGGCACGGGTGTGAATCCGTAATAAAATCCATGGGGTAGCTAGTACCCGTCAAGTCAGGCTGCTGAATAAGCTCGGTGGAAGCCACGTTGCTTCTCCGCTGAGATGGCGGCGTAGCCTCTTGGGCAGGATCTCGCACGTTGCTCGTCCGTCCAGCAACACTTTCCTATTTCAGGGTCCAATGTTCCACCAGCCCCAAAGAACCAAGTCCTACAACGGTCTGGCCAGTGCAATGTCTCTATTTTGACCCCTTTAGCAATCAGGTCCTGCTCAGCCTTGTCCCACAATGGACGGGCTTTGAGATAGCCACCTGACCCCATGCGATGGTGATGCTCCTTCTTTGCAGCATTTATCTTGTTTGTCACTGACATCTTCTTACTCCTCTCCGATGTATTATTGGCCACAAATGCGGGCCAGTGATCTCTTATCTTCTCAAATCGACCAGTGAATCCTGGAGTCTTGTCTTGGTCGACATATGATGTTTTCAACTCATTCTTCCACCTCCTGAATAGATCTGCCATCTTCTTGAGAGCACAAGACTTGATCAATGGCTCTATAACTGGATTCTCCGAATCCTCCTCTTCCGGTAGGGTGAAATTTACCTTCAGCGCTTTCCAAAGATCTTCTTTCTGTCTATCTTCGACAAAAGAAACTTGAAGCTCTTCCTTCTTAGGCTCATTCCATAGCTCGATGCTGATTGGGATCATCTCCCTAACAAGAACCCCGCACTGAGAAGAAAATTCTTCCTTGGTCCTGAGGGGTTTAATCGGTTGGCCATCGCGCGCCATTTCTGTGATCGTGAACTTTCATCCGGGCGCAACTTTTTCTTCGTGACTCGTTTCTTTACTGAAGTATTGCTTGACCCGGAGGGCTATATAGAAGAAGAAAGAAGAGTTAATATATGTACATACCAAAACAATTAATGCATCAATTAACTAGTCAGCATAAGCCTAATCAATATATATATATACCTCACCGGACTTCGTAACAGCTGATTCCGACTCCGTTCGGTCACCGGAGCCATCATCACGGTCGCCGGAGCCACCATCACGATCATGACCCTCCTCCATTGTTTGATCACCGCAGCCTGCTTACTCTCCTTGCAGACCTTCTTTGATGTCGTTGAGAAACGACAAGACTACATCACCTCCGTCGCGGATTATGTCCCCCAATATCACTTCTTGATCGAAGTCTCTTTGATGATCCATAGTTTCTGCAAATATTACAACATGGCAATTAATATATGATACGTCTCCAACATATCTATAATTTTTTGATTGTTCCATGCTATCATATTACCCGTTTTCGATGTTTATTGGCTTTACTATACACTTCTATATTATTTTTGGGACTAACCTATTAACCAGAGGCCCAGCCCAAATTGCTGTGTTTTTTGCCTATTTCCGTGTTTCGCAAAAAGTAATATCAAACGGAGTCCAAACGGAATGAAACCTTCGGGAGAGTTATTTTTGGAACAAACGCAATCCAGGAGACTTGGAGTAGATGTCAAGAAGCAAATGAGGAAGCCACGAGGCAGGGAGGCGCGCCCTAGGGGGATGGGCGTGCCCCCACCCTCGTGGGCCCCTCGGGGCTCCCCTGACCGACTTCCTTCGCCTACATATATTCACGTACCCTGAAAACATTCAAGAGCACCACGATACCCTATTTCCACCACCGCAACCTTCTGTACCCATGAGATCCCATCTTGGGGCCTTTTCCAGCGCTCCGCCGGAGGGGGAATTGATCACGGAGGGCTTCTACATCAACACCATAGCCTCTCCGATGAGTTGTGAGTAGTTTACCACAGACCTTCGGGTCCATAGTTATTAGCTAGATGGCTTCTTCTGTCTCTTTGATTCTCAATACAAAGTTCTCCTTGATATTCTTGGAGATCTATTCGATGTAACTCTTTTTGTGGTGTGTTTGTCGAGATCCGATGAATTGTGGGTTTATGATCAAGTTTATCTATGAGATATATTTGAATATCCTCTAAATTATTTTATGTATGATTGGTTATCTTTGCAAGTCTCTTCGAATTATCAGTTTGGTTTGGCCTACTAGATTGATCCTTCTTGCAATGGGAGAAGTGCTTAGCTTTGGGTTCAATCTTGCGGTGTCCTTTCCCAATGATAGCAGGGGCAGCAAGGCATGTATTGTATTGTTGCCATCGAGGATAAAAAGATGGGGTTTATATGATATTGCTTGAGTTTATCCCTCTAAATCATGTCATCTTGCCTAATGTGTTACTCTGTTCTTATGAACTTAATACTCTAGATGCATGTTGGATAGCGGTAGATGTGTGCAGTAATAGTAGTAGATGCAGAATCGTTTCGATCTACTTGTCGTGGATGTGATGCCTATATACATGATCATGCCTAGATATTCTCATAACTATTCACTTTTCTATCAATTGCTCGATAGTAATTTGTTCACCCACCGTAATACTTATGCTATCTTGAGAGAAGCCACTAGTGAAACCTATGGCCCCCGGGTCTATTTTCCATCATATAAGTTTCCGATCTATTTTATTTTTCAATCTTTACTTTCCAATCTATATCAGAAAAATAAGAAGAATATTTATCTTACTATTATCTCTATCAGATCTCACTTTTGCAAGTGGCTATGAAGGGATTGACAACCCCTTTATCGCGTTCGTTGCGAGGTTCTTGTTTGTTTGTGTAGGTACGAGGGATTTGCGTGTAGCCACCTACTGGATTGATACCTTGGTTCTCAAAACTGAGGGAAATATTTATGCTACTTTGCTACATCACCCTTTCCTCTTCAAGGGAAAAACCAACATATGCTCAAGAGGTAGCAATATACAAACATGAGAGATGGATATACCGAAGTTATCGGGGAGGGGGTATGTCGACAACGACGACATATACTTAGAAAAAAATGTTATCAGGGAGGGGTTATATATATCGACGCCCCCTCATGTCGAAGTTATCGGAGAGGGGGTATATCGACAATGATGACATATACATAGAAAAAATGTTATCGGGTAGGGGGTATATCGACGCCCCCTCATGTCGAAGTTATCAGAGAGGGGGTATATCGACAATGCTGAAATTTGTATCAAAAGGCGGATTATCCTATCCGGGACTCCGTTCCAGAATAACTTTGGAGAACTTCGTACCATCATGCCCCGGTTACTTCCGGCTAATGATGAAGCCATGGATTTCTTAAATATTTTGACACTAGGCAACATCTCA